>NC_140447.1:4872539-5137539 GCF_963576455.1 Neolamprologus multifasciatus | reverse complement strand
TACCTGTTCAGGTTGGCTCGTCACAGTTTTCAGGGTTTGCCATTAGGTCATAGTACCAGGTAACAGGTCCTTTTTTTAGCACCTACTTGGCCATGGTTCCAAATGATCCCAAAATGTGACGTCAACAGACTGCATCACGAGGCGTCACGAGAGTGTCTCATTCATGAAAATCAAAACCGCCGTTTTTAAAACCTGGCAACAAGGGAAATGGTTAGAAAAAACAACGTTACGGTCCACAGGCCGAGCAGCAGGCATATCGTCGCCTCGATGTCCACTTTGTAGCGTTCGCGTCACATACTAATTACGTCATGGGATGCTCAGCTGTGTTGCTATGACGATGAACACGCGCAGTTCTTCCATTTCTAAGGCTTCCTGCTGCCAACAAATCTGTGAGAAGGCGAGGTAAGGAAGACACACATGGGGTTGACATCAACTGCATCACTGACTACATACATTTCTGTGAAGATACCTGAAGCGCCTTGAGGCGACTGTTGTTGGGATTTGGCGCTGTATAAATAAAGTTGAATTGAATTGAATCCCAGCCAGGACTGTATGCTGTTTTTCCAACAATAAGCCTGGATCAACATCGACAAGAAGGCCCTACTGAATGAGTTGAATGTGGGGCTAATAAGGTGTAGATGCATACAGACCAAACTCCATCTGAAAAACACCAAAGAGGTGTGGAGAGAGATGCAGCTGATGCCCTCAATCAGATAAATTGGCAGTAGCCTGGACACAGCATGAACAATGAACTGACTCTCTATCTTAACAGGGTCAGTACTGGGCCCCCTGCTGCCCTTCTACACTCAGCACCAATCATGATACATCGTCAGCCATCAAACAATCCACCACTACACATCCCCTCCTCCATGCAAAGATTGGGTGTTCGGAACCAACCCCACTCCCACTGTCATCTAAAATTCCCTCTTCATACCGGCCTGTGATGGTAGGGATGGGTATCGTTTAGGTTTTATCCGATATCGGTGCCAAACTTGTACTTTTGAAACGGTGCTGGTGCTGAAACGGTGCTCGAACCGGTGCTTAAAGAATGGAGAACACAAACTTTGTCCAAAAACCTCTTATGTTTTTATTTTTAGCAGTCTCTTTTTTTTCTGCAAAATGATAACCAAGTTAGCCTTTTCTGTTGATACAACATACCTCCTTTGGTTGGAACCGGTGCTTAAACAATGGAAAACACAAACTTTGTCCTAAAACCTCTCATGTTTAGCTTTTTGTAAAAGGATAACAATGTTAGCCTTTTCTGCAGCTATCACCTTAAAGCACTTGTTGCAGGCTGCTGAGTTTGCATCTTTTGCTGTGTACAGCCAGACTTTTGACCGCTTTGACCATTTTTAATCTGTAGCTCTGCTCTAAAAGAACATACGTACCGCCTACTATCCTTGGAAAGGTAAAATGATTGGCTAGAATCCAAAGTGTATGGCATCTCAAGAAAAAAAAGCACTGAAATGTGCGCTGCTTTTCGGTCTGGTTACTACCGGTTATGTCAGAACCGGTACCCATCCCTAGTGATTGGTGTCCAGCTAAGAGCGTAAGTGTAGGGACTACACCAAAGCTACAGACCCTGGTCGCATCAGGTCTGAATGACTTCAGACCAGTTACCTTGACGTTAAGATGTCATCAAGGTGCTGGAGAGACTGGTTCTTGCCCGACTTAGCTTCCAGGTGAAACATGCTGGGGGGATGTGGGGATGGATGATGCTGTTATCTGCCTGTTGCAACATGCTCGCTTTCACATGCGTGGAACTGGTAGCATTGTGAGAATCATATTACTTGTCTTTCCAAGGAAAAACGATTCAAGTGAGAAGCTGCTCGGGGTGGGTATCACCACTTCTCCTGTCTCCTGGATTGCCGTCCGCGTCTTTAAGGTCGGGCAGGAGTGGTGAGGAACTATGTGGAGAAGTCTGAAAGAAGAGCAAGAATCTTTTATTGTCATTATATGTTCACACATAACGAAGTTTTGTTTTGGTACCTTGGCAAACATCAGGCACAAGTTTTGTTGGTTGGTTGGTTGGTTGTTTTGGTGATTTTTTTTGTGTGTTTGTTTTTAAAAAATACGTGTTTACAGAAACATATTCCAATTATAGTCATATAACCGAAATGGACAATGTGTAGACTCTCAGCTTCCATTTGAGGGTATCCACATTCAAATTGGGTGAAGGGTTTAAGAGTTTTTGCTCCTTAACACGTGCCAAAAGTAATTAGCTAATTGACTCAAAGTCGATTCCAGGGCCAGGTGTGGGCAGTTCCTTCATTATGTCATTGTCAGTTTAGCAAATAAAAGGCATGGAGTTGATTTGAGGTGCACTATAAAACAGTTGAATGGACACTATCTGTATGTGCATGTGTGCAGGAAGTCACAAATAGAATTTGGATGTATTTCACAGATCTGGGGAAAAAGCTCTCTCAGTCTGGTGGTGCGTGTTTGTATGTTTCTATACTGCTTACCAGATGGAAGCATTTTAAACAGTCCATTGCCAGGGTGGGTGGGGTCTGCAGGGATACGTCAGTGCCGGAGATGGCAGTAGGATCAATAAAGTAATCCTCATAGCTGGAAGCATCATAAATCAGAACTTGGAGGCATTTGAGTCATTGAGGGACTGGACTGTGCTCCACCACGGATAACCCATCGCACCTTCTCCACTCCACACCTCTAAGGCAGATTTATAGTCTACATATTATTTATTAAATGCAACTTACACTTCTCTCTTACACAACGCCAGTCTCACGTTTACTGTTTTTAACCAACTTTTACTTTACTTTTTAAACCATTTTTACTTTTCATTGTTTTTTGTCACTGTTGTATAGTGCAGGAATTATATCTCATAATATAAGGCCCTTATTGGACACCTGTGACACTCTTATTTTGTTTTTGTTTTGTTTAATTTTATTTATATAGCGCCAAATCACAACAAAAGTCGCCTCATAGATACAGAGAAAAACCCAACAATCATATGACCCCCTATGAGCAGCACTTTGGCGACTGTGGGAAGGAAAAACTCCCTTTTAACAGGAAGAAACCTCCAGCAGAACCAGGCTCAGGGAGGGGCTGCTGGAGCCACTCGCCTAGCTTGGAAGTCACTGCAATAAGTGCTTCGATTACCACGGGGGCTACTGCTACCTTCACCCTCCACATCTTCTCGAGCCCTTCTCTGAGCACTTGGAAATTTTCCAGCTTGGTTAGCACCATCATTTTGTCCGTCTGTATCTGGAAGTACCACAGGATCTTAGCTCAGTCATTCTCCACCATCCTTGGGGGCATCACCCATTTTGACCTCGGCACTTCCAGGCCATACATGGCACAGATGTTTCTGTACACTACGCCGGCCACTTGGTTATAGTGTTCAATGTATGCCCTGCCTGCTAACATCTTACACCCTTCACTTCTGTGCTGGATTGTCTCTGGGGCATCTTTACACAGTCTGCACCTGGGGTCTTGCCTGGTGTGATAGAGCCCAGCCTCTATGGAGCTTGTGCTCAGAGCTTGTTCTTGTGCTGCTATGATTAGTGCCTCTGTGCTTTTTATTTATAAGGTTAGTTAGTAGAGTTGCCAACCGTCCCGTAAAAAACGGAATCGTCCCGTATTCAGAGAAAATATTACGTTTTGTATTGAGCTGAAAAGGAACAGTTTGTCCTGTACTTCAGCTAGAATAGAAAAAGACACCAAGCTGGAGTTATTCTGTGTCTTTGCTGCACAGCTGCTTCTTCTTCTCTCATTCTCTCCCCCTCCATCTCCTGTTGCTACTTCAATCATGAAACTGATCAATGATCAGCTGATCGTCTCTCTTGTTTGTTTATCGCCCACTTTGTGCCAGAAAGAGGAAACCAGTGGATGTCGCGCTAAACAACAGCAGCATGTTTAAGCTTGATCAGCTGTTGTTAGAATTCTTTTAATATTAATTTCTAGCATCAGCTGATGTTTGCTGGAGCCACAGCTGTAAAGCTGCTGGTCATGATGGTTTGGATATGTGGTGAGAGGGAAACATGAAGATGAAACCAGGAGATGTCCTTACTGAATCATCAGAGCTGAACAGGTGATGGAGAAACAGGTTTACCTTTTAGGTGACATGAATGAGTTGAAGTTATGAACTGTTTCTGAGAGACAGATAACACCAGGATCCTTTTCTAAGCAGCTGACAGCTGGTAGCTGTGCAGGGGCGGGTCTAGCAAAGTGTTGCCAGGGGGGCAGGTAGGGCATTAACAGGGAGAGGGGGCACAAAGAAATACTTTTCTTTCTTATTCTCATTTAAAATGTCTCGCTTTTAACAAATAATTATCTGAATCTTACAACTAAAGTTTTTATCAGATGTAAAATGTATAGAAATCATACATATACCAACAAGACTGTACATCACTGTCACAACAGCGTTTGTTTTCATTCAAAGGCTTTATGGCTTTTCCTATAATTCCTGGGGGGCCGGTCTCTAGTCAAAATGCCCAGGCTGATTTTTTTGTCCCAGTCCAGCCCTGGGCACGACACGCAGTTAATTAATGTGAGAAGGTGCATTAAAAAATAAAAGGCCGGGCCAGCGGTGCTCATCGCAAATTAACTCACATAGACACATTAGTTGTGCTGCTTCTTATTACGGCATCTTTGCTAACAACCCCAACTACCAGATTCAACTTGTTGAATCTGGCTAAAAATAACTTAGCCTAGCGGTGAGAGGGACGTTGCTAGCTGGCAGTTTTTTCAAGCAATGTTGAAATTTCCACATTCCAACACTTCAAATGCTTCAGGAGCTGTCCGCTCAGCGCTGCATCGGCACCATGGAAATACACAGATACATCCGTAGACTCGAGACAGAATTCACAGGTGTTTGGACCAATGTTTTCTTTTCTGATCAAACCAGAAAGCTTTAATGAGCAGCTGGGTTTGTCTTGCCTTAACTGCCTGGCCACAGAGGACATCGAAATGCAGCTGATTGAACTGAAAAGCTCGACTCTGTGGGGGTCTTTGCAGAACTACAAACGCAGCTGGAATCCATAGCTGTGCGTTATCATGGAGAGTAAAATCAAGTAAAATTTTATTAATATAACACATTTCTAGATAAAAGATCACAAAGTGCTTCACAAGGTATAAAACAAAAACAGACAAAAGTTAACAAAATGCAATTCTAAAAAGATGTGTTTTTAGTTTTTTAAAAGTGACCACTGAGTCTGCAGATCTTAAGTTCCGAGGAAGAGAGTTCTACAGTCCGGCGGCCACAGTGGCAAAAGCTCTATCACCCTTGGTTTTCAGCCTTGTATGCTGAATAACAAGTAGGCCCTGATCACAAGACCTCAGGGACCTAATAGGGACATAGGGCTGTAAAAGCTCAATGATGTAGGCTGGTGCTTGTCCTTGAAGAGCTATAAATGTCAGAACCAGTATCTTAAAATGGACTCTGAATTCAACAGGGAGCCAGTGCATCTGTATAAGCAACGGTGTCACATGGGAGTACTTAGATGTTTTTGTCAGAAGCCTTGCTGCAGCACAGTCACCTTTTCCGCTAGTAGACTTGAGCCATGTCAGAGCCTGGTGCTGTCCAACTCTTCATACTGGAGGCCATTTCTTGGATGTCTGCCGCTGTTCAGGGAGGTTTCTGTGGTCTGCCCTCAGATCCACTAGCCACTGAGCATTGGCGTTATGGGTTGCGTCCTTCTCCCATATGCTCTTACAGTATTGTTCCGTCTCCAGCCTTGGTGGTGCTGTTCTCATATTGTTCCCCTGTCACTGGGAGTACACCTTGGATGGTTCTGTTGGCAGCTTCCAAGGCCTCAGATATGGACAGCTTGCTCTACTCCTTAGGCACCTTTTTTATTGCACCTTTTTGCCACTCCGATAGTTGGCTAACCTCCTGGATAACAGGTGTAGATCAGCTGGTTAGTCTCGGTTATGGTGGCGGTAGGTATTGTCTGTAGTGCTGCATTCACATCATCTAGTAGATCTTCTGAGGGTACTTCACTTAGTCTTGGGAACTGGATCCAGGTTTCAAGCTTGGCCATGATCCTATTAGGTCAGTTCCTCTTACACTCAATGATCCTTCTTCCATTGCACTTGGGGTTCGGTACCCAATCTCAGTTGGGGGTGATGATGACTCCCCCTGACCTGTCATCCTGGCTCCCCCTTGCCATAGCATACGTGTTGTACCTTGTCAATCCTCTAGCCATGAGAGCAGTCCCTTCTTCCAAATATTGGAACACTGAGGTACTAGTTGATTTGCCATCAATGTGGATGCTGGGTATCGACGATTCCATAGTTCCACCATCCTGTTCCTATAACCCCTTCCGCTGGGGTTACTCACGTAGTAGCATTCCCACAGTGCCCTATTTTTTTTTCTCTTGCCCACCGATGCCGTTCCAGTAGCCCACTTCCAATCATGGTGCCCTGGTTCCTCAACACCTGACCCTGCGGTCCTTGTCCGGGCGACGTCCGAGCTGGTATGATGGCTTCATATTTATCTCTCTCGCTCATTCCCCACATTCAGACACTCGTACATCATACATGCCAGACATGTTGCTATAAAATAGTCACTTGAATAAACTAAAATACAAAATATTGATAAAATAATAACAATAACAACTGTGTGAGAATGATAGATAATTAAAACCTTAAACTAAAACACTACCATGACTGTTGATTGAGATATGTAATGTACATATCTCGATGATCATCTCTTTCATTTTGGCTACGTTTAGCCCCAGATCGTTCTCTCTACACCAGCCCACAAGGTGTTCAACTTCTCTCCTGTACACTTATTCATCGTTTCCAGAAACCAGTCCTACCACTGTGGTGTCATCTGCAAACATAATAATTAGGTTCCCCTCATATCTGGATACACAGTCGTGTGTTATCAGTGCAAACAACAGTAGGTTGAGAACACAGTGGGGTTTGGAAATGGTTTTTCCCAACACGGACAGACTCAGGTCTGTAAGTCAGAAAGTCCAGGATCCACAGTTCGTGTTCAGGACAAGTACGAGGAGTTTCTCAGTTAGTTTCTGTGAAGTAATGATGTTAAATGCTGAGCTAAAATCAATGCATAGGTGTCTTTGCGGTCCAGATGGATGATAACGGAATGTAAGGTGGATCTTGCATACTTTGTGGAGCAGTTGGAATGATAAGCAAACTAGAGCGAATGTTGCAGGAAGGCTAGCTATGATGTAAATGGACTGGTTCTTATATAGCACCTTTCTACTCTTCTGAGCACTCACAGCGCTTTATATAACTTGTGCATTCACCCATGGATATTTGGCATGCAGACTAGGGGAAGCAAGGAATTGAACCACCAACCTTCTGATCGGTAGATGACCTGCTCTACCGCCTGAGCTACAGCCACCCCGATGTGTAGCTTGATAAACTGTTCAAAACACTTCATCACAATTGGCGTCAATGCAATGGGATGGTAGTCATTTAGACAGCATATGGGGTTTTTTCTGGATGTTTTGTCTGTAGCTCATTGATGCCGTTGTGTACCCCTCCAAGTGACTCATTAGCAGTGGCCTCGGTATTAGCGCTGGGCGTTATGTAAACAGCAGCTGTGATAACAATGGTAAATTCTCTCAGCGGGTAGAATGGCTGGCACTTCACAATGAGAAACTCTGCCACATTAGTCACACAACACTGCACTCAGCTGCCATTAACACATGAATTTTAATATAAATTAATATAGATGCACAGACCTCCACCTCGACTCTTACCGGAGCTAGGTGCGTCTCTTATATTATATTACATTATATATATATATATAGTATATACATTGGGTGAATGTGCAGTAGTAGCAGCAAGCAGGTGAATTCTGTACATTAATAAGAATAGAGATCTGACTATTTTACAGAATAGACATAAACATATTTAAACATATTTAAAATTAAAGGAATTTGGAATGTACATTGTGCTGATGGGTTTAGAGTGTCTGGAAGAGAGTCCTGTCTCAGTCAATTATAGATGATGTGAGAGGGCGGGTGTGTGTGTTTAGGGCCCGGATGGCTTGGGGATAGAAGCTCCTCTTGAGTCTTTCTGTCCTTGCCCGGATGATGAGGAACCTTCTACCGGATTGCAGGAGTTGGAACAGTTTGTTGGCAGGATGGGACGAGTCCTTCAGTATCTGCTCTAGTCCGGCATCTCCTGGTGTAGGTGTCCTGAAGCGGGGGGAGAGCAATCCTGCAGCAGCGCTCTGCTGTACGGATCACTCTCTGGAGAGCTTTTTGGTCCTTCACACAGCTGTTCCCAAACCACGATGTCATGTTCTGTGTGAGGATGCTCTCCACAGCGCCTGTATAGAAAATCCTGAGGATCTTTGGAGAGACCCTGAACTTCCTCAGTTGTTGTAGGTGATACAGGCGCTGCCTAGCCTTTTTGGTCTGGACCTGAATGTGGGCTGACCATGTCAGGTCTGAGGAGACGTGGACACACATCGCGATAGAATATGGTTAAAACACGCATGCGCAGTGCATTTGTTTTCATATGCACATGGTGGCAACGGAGAATGAGAAGGGGGAAAGCGGATCGTTGAGTGAAACGGATGAACCAGAATTGGTTTGTAAAAATGCTGCAACTTCAGTGATGTGGAACTGGTTTGGTGTTTGTCCGTCAGATACACAACAAAGCACTTTTTGTAGTAGAACATGCAAGCGGGCTGTCGTTATTACCGTATTTGTTGGACTAAGGTGCTCGTAAATCTGGGAGTAATCTGGGTCCTAAACTCCATCAAGTCAAACGAACACTGCAGCACACTGAGAGTTAAAAACTGTCCAAATTCTTTCATCTTTAATAAAATGATCAGCGTTGCTGCTTTACCAGGTGTAACTATGAAGTTTAACATCCAGGCATCCATGAAAACAGGATTTATTAAATTTAACAGAGTTAGAAGTTAGCAGGAAGTTAGCTCGCTAGCTTCCACCTAAGCATGATATAGCATGTTCTGACTGAGAGCTTTCTGAAACAATTCAAACGTACAGCTCTGCTATCACTTCCAACATAAATGAAGACAGAAAACTAAACAGCAGTGACGTTTGTAGGGTTACTGAAGTTGGGCTAGCTGATATATAATGATGTGCTACGTGACCGCTAGCGACACAGCTATGTTAGCATAAACTTCCTGATGGTTCCTGATGGTTAGAGACAAATACAGTCGCATGGCAGGATGCTGTAAACGGACCAAACTTCAGTCAGGAGAACAACTGAGATAATCCATCCACAATACGAGGTTAGTCATTAATATACTGCAACAACATGGGAACAGAGCAGCTGTGATAGAATTCAGCATTAATGAATCAATGTTACAGAAGTGGAGGAAGCAAGAAGAATGAGTAAAGTTTGATTTATCTGACTGCTTTGTTTTGCTTAATGCACCTTATAATCCCGTGCAGCTTATGGTCCGAAAAATACGTATTTGACTTTTTTATTTGGCACACTGCAGTTTAATGTTGCAAAGCTCCTCTTTTTAACTTCAGTGGGTATTATACATGGTTATACTCAGGATATGTCAGTGACAATAAATGGAGGGTTTTTTGCGTAAGTAAAGTTGTGGAGTTGTATTTTTTATTTTGTCTCGCATCAATTATATCGTCAGTTATATCGTGATCGCAAATTTTCAAATAAATATCGTGATGAATATTTTTTGCCATATCACCCTGCTCTTGTTGCAAGCAAGCATTGTAGTTCAAACAACGTACTTTGCCCTGATTTTCAGTAAGGTCTCTTGGCTGCAAGTTTTACAGCCAGAATGTTGGATTTGCAAAACAAACAAAACTTTCTCACCTGTCCCTCGACGAGCCGCTGCGTCCATGCGCACCGCCACATTACATCTGAGTGGATGTGTTGAAAGATTTCACTGTGTTAAAATGGCATAGGAATGTAAAAGCCTTGGGATCTGTTGATACATAGCATTCATCCTACTGATATTTCTTTTACCCCCACTAAAGCTATGAGCCACCTGAATGGCCAAAAGATGTACGGGAAGATCATCCGGGTGACTCTGTCCAAGCACCAGACGGTGGCGTTGCCTCGGGACGGCCTGGACGATCAAGGTCTAACCAAGGATTTTGCCAACTCCCCACTTCATCGTTTCAAGAAACCAGGTTCCAAGAACTTCCAGAACATCTTTCCACCCTCTGCCACTCTTCACCTTTCCAATATCCCGTAAGTGCTGGTATGGTCAGTTGGTATCACACAGAGGACACCGAAGGACTTCTGAAATACTAACTAGCACAGCTGTTAATGAGATTAACTGTGTTCTTGGTGTGGTGGCTAATGAACAGATCTCATTGTTAACAGTTTATATTAAACTGCTAAATGATTAGACTTGGAGAAAAGAGCTGATGTCTTTGAGTCTGTGTCTTTCACTTTGGCAGACAAGATGTGACAGAAGATGACCTGCGGCTGCTCTTCTCCAACACTGGAGGCACTGTGAAAGCATTCAAATTTTTCCAGTACGTACAGCTGTCCTACCTACTGGACAAGTCCAGGCTAACATTTGTTAAAGATTCCCGTAAAGCTCCATCCTGCCACTTCCATCCATCTAGTTAATCTGTGGTATTTGTCTCGTGTTTTCAAGAGATCGCAAGATGGCTCTGATCCAGATGTCAACAGTGGAGGAAGCCATCCAGGCACTGATCGACCTCCACAACTATAACATGGGAGGCAACCAGCACCTGAGAGTCTCGTTCTCCAAGTCCACCATTTAAGAACGTGACCCACAGGCTCCTGACAGTACGACTGTGATGGTTGAACTATTTAAAGCTCCTAGATCGTCTGAACACCAGGGGGACCACATAGATTGAATCAGTTATCTTGTATCATTCCTTGATATCCTTTTCTTTAAAAAGAGCAACGTTGGTCCCCAGCTCTTTCTGAAGTGTCTCCATATGTTTTTGTCAAGCAGAACCTTGAAATGGTTGGTTGTCCCCCTGTACGTTAGTTTTAAATGAAAAGATACAGTACTCGTGTGCCTTACTCAACTATCTTTTCCTGCAGTTGGATATGTTAATTTATCAAACTCCTACCGAGGCACATCAGTATTAATGAGTTGATGAGAATGCAAGATGTTTCTATTCATCTAGACAGAACGGTCTAGAAGCTGCACCTCTGACTGGGCATGGCCGTGTTTTTCTTCTCCAGTTTTAGACGACATTTTCCTTTTTAGTTTAGCAGCAGGAGAGCTGAAGATTGCTGAGGTAAAATGTTTTGGTAGCCTACGACAGGCAGTTTAACTGGAACGCCTTTATTCCAAAGGGACGTTCAGTGGGAGATTGTTCTAGCACAATCCATGCATAAGAAACTATGACAATGTAGTAAAGTATTTTGTTATGTGCTTTTGGAGCCTTCCTTGCTTTTCTTTTCTATAGCAGTGAGGTTTAATAGTTGGTGACAGTGTTCTTTAAAGCATGCGTGATGATAGGATCTCACATAAGTGTTGCATGCTGTGGAAGCAGTAAAAAGATGAGTCCACTGTGATTGCATTGTCATGTGACACTGTACTTGAGAGGGCTACTCAGTTGGACCAAAGTTTCTGTGCCTTTAGTGTTAAATCATATAAAAAAAGAGCATTTTAAGTGTTGTGTATATGGGGAAAATGTCCACGATTCAAAGTGTTCACTGAATTCTTTTATTTTTAAATCACAAACCTGATTTCATAGGCGTTTGTTCTGAACCAATCCTGGTGTATATACGTATATTTTTTTTATCGTCAAAGCTATGTTTTTGTTTTTTTAATGCAGTTCAGAATGTAAGGATTTGGACTCAAGCTGGTGCAATTAAAGGATAAAGTTTTTCTAACAACGGAGGTTCAACTTGGTTTTCTGTGTTTTGAGTTTCCCCTCTCACGGTGTCTCTTATGTGTTCAGCATTACCTCTGTAGCATGTCTAATAAAACTCTTCTGTAGCTCTGCATTCACTTCCTCTGTCTCACTCCTCTATTTTATGTCTGCTCACTTTGGAAACCATCTTCAGTCCTAGGTGGGAGAAGACCAAAATCAATTTGGAGACACTTGAAAACAAGCTCTAATAAGCCAGATTGAATCCTGTGAAGTTTCTAGATTATAGGACACTTTCTCGATGTTTCCCACTCTGCCAGCTTACTCAATCTGTTCCTTTAATGTCTCGCTCTTCTCTCCTCTGGTGTTTCCCCATTTTCTGATTAGCCTAAGGACCACTGCTGTCCTGACCATCTGTTTGGGAGAGCTTGACACAACCACAGGCATCAGTAACAGGCACTTTTTAGTCTCTGCACACAGCCTTAGCCTGTAGAAATGTGAGGGCTTTTGATTTAGCCAGCACTAAAACCCAGCTGACAGGGAACATATAAACCACACAGAAGGCCTGCAGCTAAACTGGGGGTTTAAACTGGGAAACTCTGTGCACTGACAGATCCCATTACATTGTATAGAATGGCATGAAATGTAATGGACACAGCATTTAAATGTGCAGAAAGTGAATTTCAATCTGTAAATAAACTATTAATCTACTTCTTTCTATTAACCGGAAGGTCTTGTTCGTGGTTCGCTCCCCGGCTGCTCTACATGCCAAATATCCTATGGCTTCAAGTTGCTCTCCGATACAGCTGGATGGATAGAAAGCACTAATCTAGAAAAGCATAGACAAATGTGCTTGGCTGGCTAAGACAAAACACTTGATTTTGCTCATGCAGTCCATTTACTATTTCCTCCCTGAGCTAGAAATGGTAAATGGTCTGTATTTTGTATAGCGCTTTTCTTGGTCCTAAGGACCCCAAAGCACTTTACACAGTCATCCACCCATTCACTCTCACATTCACACACTGGTGATGGCAAACTATATTGTAGCCACAGCCACCCTGGGGTGCACTGACAGAGGCGAGGCTGCCGGACACTGGTGGCCACCCTCTGACCACCACCAGTAGGCAACGGGTGAAGTGTCTTGCCCAAGGACACAACGACCGAGACTGTCAGAGCCGGGGCTCGAACCAGCAACCTTCCGATTACAAGACGAACGCCCAACTCTTGAGCCACGATCGCCCCTCAGAAATGACTGAAACACTGGAAGAAGTGCTAGTACTCACACTACACCACAGTTTTATTAATTTAAAGAAATCAGTGCATCCAGTGGCATAGTTCTAGTGATTAACAAAAGTGGAAAAATGTGATTGTCAGTCCGTGATCGTGAGGGACACTAAGTTTGAACAGTGTGGTATCTTAGACTGGAATAGAAAAGCCCTTTGTTGTCATCGTACATGTACAACAAAGCTGTGGGTGCTCCACGCAAACTCTGTCAGATTAAAATCTGAATAGCAAACAGGATAAATATATACAATTTAGGAATGTATACAAAATGAGAAAGGCATGTATTAGAGAATAAAATTGTTACAAAGTGCTTGGAAGTAGTGTAAAGAAAAGACTACTGTGGAAACTACATGAATGATATAGAGCTAGTTTCTTTCAAAGGTTGGCTGTAAGGCATGGTGCCGAGTGGGTAAAGAGAGGAAGGCATTCAATGTCCTGACAGTCTGGTGGAGCCTGAAACGATGTGTGGGCGTGGATCCCGCTCTAATAAGTGGAACCACTAATAGTGGAAACTACTGGAAAATTACTGTCATCACTACCAGCACCAACTACACTCACAGTTTGAACAAGAGCATCTTCCACCACTGGAGACGGCACTTAAAGGTAGGGATGCAATGATACCAATTTTTTCAAACCGATACAATACCGATACTTGGATCTGAGTACTTGCCGATACTGAGTACAAAAACCGATACTTCTACCACACACACACACACACACACACACACACTGCCCGTGGATTTTCTCTTGACATTTTTCATCGCTTTTCCAAAACCTGAGTTAAAGTTGGCTGTTCCACACTGCTGACATTTTGTTTAGCCTAGCTACAGCAGCCTCCAGTTTCTCTTTTTTATCTGGAGCTGCCAGTCTCACTCGCCTAACCCTGTGCCTGTTTAGCGCGGGATGTCCCCCTAGTGGCCAATCTAAAAAACTACAACAGAAATGACAAGCCATCCTCTGATTAATGAAATAAGTTGGTATCAGTTCATGGTATCGGTTAACTTTTACGAGTATGAGTACACACACATTTTACAGTATCGGCCCCGATACCGATCGATACCGATACTGGTATCGGTGCATCCCTACTTAAAGGAATACAGGATGATGAACAGGCAACGTTTCTGCTGGACTGGAAAGAACAAAGCTTATGATGCTAATGTTCTCCATGTGGTAAGTGTCCATGTGCTCATTGATCCTGGTCCGTGATCCGTGACCCATGTAATTAAAAAATTAATTAGTGAAGGTTACAAATAATCTTCTCATGGCCTCTGACGGTGGACTCATCTCCCTGCTCGTCCTGCCAGTGCAGTTCTCCACAATATTGACTGTAATATTATCTTATCGCTATTACAGCATGGTGGAGGTAGTAAACATACTGCATTGTATCAATAGACTGCAGTTTGTTCATGTAAATGGGGAATCCATTACAAAGAATGACTCCTAGCATGTATAACCTGACAATAATGAACTTGTGTAAGAACAGTGGAACGTTTCAAAGGATGAAAATAATAAAGTTGCCGTCGCTGTGTTGATGTAAACAGGCTTCGTTCCATCAGGGACCGGGTACATCGACATGACTTTGTGATGATGGACGCCCCTGTCAGGCATTGTTTGAAGAAGATTGCACTCCACAGTCCAGTCCTGGGACTGTGCAGATGGCCTGATCCATCATCATGCAGACATTTGCAGCTCACTATTAGTGCCATGGGTTTTTATTTTGTGAGCGTTCAGTGGAAGTGCTTGTGTCCTGGATTGGGCTCTGAAAACAGAGATGACATGATGTATCAATGCAAACCAGAGGAGCTAATCAATATCTAGTCTATGCAATGCATCACTAGGGCTGGACACTGTGATCCTGCTCTCTGTCACCCAGATTATAGATGACAGGACAAAGTCTCATGGCTGCTGTTAGCTCATGGGTTTCTGCACTCCTGACTATAAAAACACATTGGAACTGCAAGTTTGAAAGTAGGAAATTCTCATTTTCTGTGTGAAAGAATAATAATAACTTTGTTTGTATAGCACAACACAGGGATACAAAGTGCTTCACAGTTTGAATACCGCTGGCCTGGGATCTGAATAAATGCATTATGGGCATCCAACGATAAAGCAGCTGCAGGTGTACTATTATCTGTATTTAGTCGTATGAGGTGCAAAACTCTCCTGACATTATCCGAGCATGTTCTCCTTTTAACAAACCCCACCTGGTCTGAATACATCAAGCATGGCAATACCTTTCCAGTCTAAGAGCCAACACTTTGGTTAATATCTTACAGTCCACAGTGATTAAACTCACTGGCCTAAAACTGCCTGGGTCCATTGGATCTTTGTCTTTCTTCAAAGTCAATGAGCTCAAAGCCTCATTAAATGTTTCTGGCATCCCTTCCGCATTCTTCAAATACCTAGGTTAAAATGGGGGCTCGTCTACAGTGGCTTGAACTTTCCCACATTTTGTCACATTACAGCCACAAACATGAATCAGTTTTATTGGAATTCCACATGAAAGACGAATACAAAGTGGTGCACACGTGAGAAGTGGAACGAAAATCAGACATGATTCCAAACATTTTTTACAAATAAATAACTGCAAAGTGGGGTGTGAGTAATTATTCAGCCCCTTTGGTCTGAGTGCAGTCAGTTGCACATAGACGTTGCCTGATGAGTGCTAATAACTAAATAGAGAGCACCTGTGTGTAATCTAATGTCAGTACAAATACAGCTGCTCTGTGACGGCCTCAGAGGTTGTCTAAGAGAATATTGACAATATTGACATTTATTTACAAGATGGCGCCGGTGTGTAGGGCTGGCCGTCTTCCTCCTCCCTGCTTTAGAGTACTACTCAACATTGTGTTCATCTGGTGGCAACGCACTAATTACCTATGACCGGCAAATGCTTTTGGACCTTCGTTTTTCTCAATCTCATGACTCGGACTCACGATGGACCTTGGGAGGCGCCAGCTTGATGCGCTCGGTCTCCTCCGCCAGCGCATCCTGCCTGTCTTTACCCACCCTACGCAAGAAACGCTACAGAAAGCGGGGTAAACGGAGCGGCATTCGTGTCCACCTTAAGGCTTATGTTCGAGCTCAGGCTATGGCTGATCCATATGCTACCATGGAACTTCTACCTACCTCTTCCTGCTCCCGGCACCGGCTTTCTGCTCGATCACTCAGCTGTCGGTGGATTTGCTTCGCCGGGCACCAAGACTACCCCACCCTTCCAGAGGCATGCCTACCTATTCGGACCTGGATATCGTCTTCCAGAGGTGGTGTGTGCCGCAACAATCGAAGTCATCTGTGCCGCGTTACGAGCAGAGACGCAACTATGACGCGGATGGCTCTACTGAATGTAAGGTCACTGGTGAACAAGACTTTTATTTTAAATGACGTCTTCCTCTCTTCGGGGCTTGACATCTTGGTCCTGACAGAGACATGGATTCGCCCTGATGACTCCTTCTCCTTCTCGGGGCTTCTCCTCCCTGACTGTTCCTTCTTTAGCTCACCAAGGCTTACGGGTAGAGGTAGCGGCTTAGCCTCAGTTTTTAAAAATATACTTAAAGCTCGGCAGCTGCCTTCTCCTACCTACGGTAGCTTTGAAGTTCAATTAGTGGAACTGGTCAATTCTTCTAAAACCTTGTGTGCCGTGGTTTATCGACCACCGAAGTATATTAAATCTTTTATTCATGATTTTACTTATCTGTTAGGATCTATTTTTGTCGATTATGACTGTGTTCTTATTACTGGTGATTTTAACATTCATATTTGCTGTAAGGATGACCTCTTAGTCACAGACTTTCTTACCTTAACTGACTCTTTTAACCTTGTTCAGTGGGTTAATGGGCCAACCCACTTCAAAGGCCATACCCTCGATTTGGTTTTCTCATATGGCTTGGATATTAGTATTAAGCATATTGATAATGTTGGGATCTCTGATCACTTCCCAGTTATCTTTGACCCTGACCTGTGTAAGACTGAACTGTTTCCTGAGAATCCCCGACGCCCTATGCGTATTATTAATTATGAATCTGTGACTAAATTTTCTGGGGCTTTCCTCAACTCTGCCTCTACTACTAGCTTTGACTGCTCCAAACATCATACGGTTGACGACATCGCTAATTCTTTGCTATCCATGTGTATCCTTGATACTGTAGCACCGATCAAAATGAAATCTCCTAGAACTAATTCTCAACGTTGGTTTAATGATTCTTCGAGTGCCCTGCGGCGTGTATGCCGCCAAGCTGAGAGGAAATGGAAGAAAGATAATCTCCAGTAATCCTTTGATACTTTGCGTTCTAGCCGCCTGGAGTTTCAAATTGCTGCTAAACGTGCTAAAGCAGCCTTTTTCTCTGATAATATTGTGACCAATGGCCATAACCATCGATTGCTATTTAAAATCTTTAATTCAGTGGTTAATCCCTGCCCTGATATGCTGATGGTCCCATCCTCAGCTCTCTGTGAACAATTTCTAAAATACTTTACTGATAAAATCCTACCTCTCAAATCCTCACTCCCCCTAGTGGTGAGCCCTGGTCTCACTGGACAATGTGCTTCAACTTTTCATCAGTTTGAGCCAGTGTCACTCTGTGCACTTAAGCAAATTGTCAAGCAACTGAAAATTACTTTTTCTGCATATGAACCTCTTCCGTCTCGCATTGTGAAGGATGGCATTGATGTAATTGGGCCCAGTATTCTGTTTTTAATGAACTCATCATTGTCTTCTGGCTACGTTCCCTCTGTTTTTAAACATGCTATAGTGCAACCTGTTCTTAAAAAAAGGTGTCTTGATCATTGTGATTTCGTTAATTATAGGCCGATATCCAAGCTTCCGTTCCTCTCCAAAATCTTAGAGAAGATAGTTCTCTCGTAACTCCAGGCTTACCTGGATGCACATGACATCTGTGATAAATTTCAATCTGGTTTTAAACCACGCCACAGCACTGAAATAGCTTTGCTGAGAGTCCTTAATGATCTTCTCTTAATTACTGATTCAGGGCATTCTGCTGTATTAGTCTTATTGGATTTGTCCTCAGCCTTTTACATGGTTGACCATAATATTTTATTAATGAGGTTAGAGCGCACTGTGGGCATTCGGGGTGAAGCCCTTAATTGGTTCAAATCATACCTTTTGAACAGGTCTTTCTCCGTTACCTTGGGTACTTATTCTTCCTCAACTGCATCCTTATGCTGTGGTGTGCCCCAAGGCTCTGTGCTTGGCCCAATGTTATTCTCATTATATATGCTCCCCCTAGGCTTAATCTTTGAAAAATATAACATTTCTTATCACCTCTATGCCGATGATATACAAATTTATTTTCAAGTAGATGATGACGACATTGCTCCTTCGTTACACTGCTTCCTCGAGTGCATGAGAGAAGTCAGAGAATGGATTTCAGACAATTCCCTTATCCTGAATGAAAAGAAAACGGAGATTGTGGTGTTTGGCAACCATATCCTTAGAGGCCTATCAGCTGATACCTTTGGTTCCTTTGCCACTTCTTTGTGGCAGGGAATGCAAGACATCATCAACCACAGAGGCAGCACTGCGAAAACAGAAAACTGCACCGCTCCACTCACTGTAACGGAGCACGATGTCAGACGTGTGCTCCTAGCAGTGAACCCCAGGAAGGCGGCCGGTCCAGACGGAGTACCTGGCAAGGTACTAAGAGCATGCGCACACCAGCTCACCCTCATCTTCACCAGACTCTTCAACCTCTCACTGGATCAGGCAGCCATCCCATCCTGTCTAAAATCAGCCACAATCATCCCAGTGCCGAAGAAGTCTCCCAACTCCAGCCTGAATGATTACCGCCCTGTGGCCCTCACCACCGGTAATCATGAAATGCTTTGAGAGACGAGTCCTTCAGCACATCAAGGATTACCTCCCCCAGAATTCGACCCCCACCAGTTTGCATAGCGTGCAAACAGATCCACAGAAGACGCCATCGCCACAGCCGTCCACGCTGTGCTGAGTCACCTAGAGCAGCGGCAGAGCTACATCCGAATGCTCTTCGTGGACTACAGCTCAGCCTTCAATCATCCCGGACATCCTCATCACCAAACTGGTCACTCTTGGCCTCCCTCCTCTCACAGGTGCCTGGATAAAGGACTTTCTCACAAACCGGCCCCAGACTGTGAGGCTCCTGGACAGACAACATCTCAGCGGTCGTCAAGAAGGCCCAACAGCGGCTGCTCTTCCTGAGAGTCCTCAGGAAGTACAAGCTGAACTCCAACCTGCTGCTGACCTTCTACCGCTCGTCCATTGAGAGCCTGCTAACCTACTGCATCACGGTATGGTACGGCAGCTGCACCAAGGCGGATAGAGCGAGGCTTCAGAGTGTGGTCAAGACAGCACAGAAGATCATCGGCTGCCCTCTCCCCTCCCTGATGGACATTTATTCCTCCCGCTGCCTCAGCAGAGCAGCAAACATCATCAAGGACAGCTCCACCCTGGTTTGTACATGTTCAGCGCTGCAGGTGCATCAGCACAAAGACCCGCAGACTCAAAAACAGTTTCTTCCCCAAAGCCATAACCACCCTGAACTCACACATGCACCGATAACACAGCCCCCCCCCCCCCCCCCCCCCCCCCCCCCCCCCCCCCCCCCCATTTCTTTCTTCCCACTTGCTTCTATTTCTATTCTCTGACTCAGTTAGTGACCTAGGTGTCCTGCTGGACAGCTCTTTCAAATTTAACAAACAGGTGTCTTCAGTAATCAAATCTAGCTTTTACCAACTGCACCTTATTGCTAAGGCTAAGCACTATGCCCCTCATAAAGATCTCGTGAAGCTCATTCACGCTTTTGTGACTTCTAGATTGGATTACTGTAACTCCCTCTACTTTGGTCTTCACTCCGCTCTGCTTCACAGACTTCAGCTTGTCCAGAATGCTGCGGCTCGTCTCCTGACTGGCACTAGAAAGCCTCTATCACCCCAGTTCTTATTGAGTTGCATTGGTTACCCATAAAATATTGCATTGAATTTAAAATATTGTTGCTCACCTTTAAAATTACAAATAATTTAGCCCCTCGTTATCTTGTCGATCTTCTTAGCCTATATGTCTCTGGGCGAGCCCTCAGGTCTTCAGCCCAGTTACTCCTGGCTCAGCCTGGATCTAGACTTAAATCTAGGGGTGTTACGGCCTTGGGCCTTGGAGAGAGTGGGACTACCCTTTCGTTTATGCAAATCTACGTGTGCCAGACCTCGCGGACGATTGGCTGCCTGGAGATCCCATGACCACTCCAAGACCAATTGACAGGCTGATTGTCTGCACCTGGGAGTAGTGATGTGACGTTCTGTATCGAGGCTTCGAAGCTTGTGTCGAGTAATTGAGGGGGCGTTTCCGCGATGCGCGTATCGAGGCTTGCTTCATTTATGGGAGGAGCTGAAAACGATGACGTCCGAAGCCTCGCTGCCCGGCTGTACCACGTGACTGGTTCATGAAGTGGTTCGAACTTTGCCGTGAGCTATGACAGCGATATAAACCCCTCAGACTTCATTCAAAAATGTGGGTGTTTGATGGAGAGTTGCAGTTAGTGAGAGTTTGGAGACAGTTTGGAGGTTTAGGAGAGTGAGGAGAGAAAGTCAGGAGAGAATGGAGCCAGCTAAGAAGAGGAGGATGTCCTCCCCTGTGTGGGAACATTTTCATCTTATTCCTCCCAACAAGGTATGTAAATTTCTACAGAAGATGTATTTTCATAATACTGATGGTGCAATACAATTTATGTTGAGCGGCTTTACTTTTGTACAAGGTGAAGTGTTTGCTATGTGCCAGGGAGCTGGGATATAACAACAACACCTCATCCATGCTTAGGCACTACAGAGCTTTGCATGAGAATAAGGGGAACACCGATTGTGGAGCAAGACCAGGTGAGCCATCAAATGCCATGATAATATAGCATGCAGTAATGTTACTAAATGATATAACAATATTATACAGCTGTAATAAGTTACGTGTGTGATATTTATATTTGTGCTTTGTTTTTGTTGTCTTTCATCAGGAGAACAATCTCAAATAGATGAAGACCTGGTTAGCATGGTGATTGAGGACTCCCAGCCATTTAGCATTGTGGAGGACGAAGGATTTAAAAGATTTGTTAAATCATTAAATCCTAGCTATGTTCTCCCCACTAAAAGGTCATAAAAGCAGTGAAAATTTAGTTTTTACAGAATAAAATGTGAACAGGCAGGACTGACGCCTCAGTGTGTAGCTGTCCATACCTCAACGTTACAAAAGCACAACCACTGTCCACACCCCAACCACACCTCACCTCACAGTAAATGATCATTTCCATTTTAAGCATTTCCAAATGATCATTTTCCATACTGCCAGTATAAATATACACAGTATACTGCCATCACTACAATATACATGTTTTACACACTCCTTTTGTTGTTGACATTTACAGGTTGTGTGCAAAAGGCCACAAAATTCAAATTCATGCCAACTAATATTTTTACGTCCAGTAGGTGTCCTACTAGTGCAAATGAAGCTTCAAGACGCTTTGCACTGGGGTGAACCAATTGGATGAAAAGCTTCAGTGCTTCATGAAGCTGATGCCCATCACTACCTGGGAGTATAAAAAGGCTGAAGATCCTTCACACTATGGGGAACTGCTGCTCTGAAGTGAACATGCAGTGTCCTCCTCGTCTGCTTTCCATGTGAAGCTTGTTGGTTAAACCTGTTCGCTGTGTTGCTCTTTGTTTGAACCTGATATACAGCTGAACTTCGTTTCATTAGAGTTTTGTGAAGCTGGCCTTAGTTACCTTAGCTTTTATTTTGTGTGTCGCCAGCCTGCTTTACTTAACCCTTTGCTTTTACGCCTGACTGTTTTTTTTCTTTATGTAATAATTATATGCTCAGTGGTCTGTTGAATAGCCCTGTCGGTTTTCTGTTTAAAGTTTGAAATTAAAACCTCTTACTTTACTCAGTTTGTGTGGGGGGCTTGTTTATGTTACTCCTCCCCTGACGCCTAGCAGAGGGGGTCGTAACAAGGGGTGACCGTGCTTTTGCCCTGGTTGCACCGAATCTGTGGAACAACCTTCCCATCGCTATCCATGCATCAGACTCCATTTTATCTTTTAAATCCCGTTTAAAAACTCAATTATTCAACATCTAGTTAGCGTCCCTGTTTTATATTTGGTTCAATTTCTTATTTGTGTACTTTATCTTTTAGCTATGTCTGTTCCTAGTAACTTTGTTCTTATATTCCCTTTTATTGCTGTATAATTAGTGCCCTTAATACGGTGGCCCTGAGAGGCCAAACGGACTGCAACTTCAGAAAACACTTGCAAAAAGAAAAACACTTGCAAAAAGAAAAACACTTGCAAAAAGAAAAATGCTGCAAAAAGAAAAACACTTGCAAAAAGAAAAGCGCTGCAAAAAGAAAAGCGCTGCAAAAAGAAAAACACTTGCAAAGAGAAAAATGCTCCAAAAAGAAAAACACTTGCAAAAAGAAAAATGCTGCAAAAAGAAAAACACTTGCAAAAAGAAAAGCGCTGCAAAAAGAAAAGCACTGCAAAAGCACACACAACACAACGGAAATAGGAAAAAACACAACGGAAATGTTCCTGGGGAGACAATAACCCGACGGACCAGTTGCACGAACCAAAACATGCTAACCAGCGGCACTGGGAGACACTTCAAAGAAGTGGAGGAGAGGTATTGTGTTGTAATCTCATGATTCTAATAATACTACAGATATCTGGAATATACATTCAAAGATAAGTCTAACAAAGATAATGTTTAATGTAGCCTTAGAAATGAAGCTTTTTTAAACTCGAGAACAAATACTAATAAGTCAAAGTCATTAAGGAGTGTTGCAGTTAATGTGTTCAGGTTTTAATTTGGCATTGTGTCTTCATCAGGCAATGTATTGTCCATATTGTGGAATCCAGCTAGTGGGGCAAATTGGAGTTTTTTGTGGGTCCTGTGGAACTAACATTCAAGTTTTAGCACCTTTTATAGAGAATGGTAAGCACTTCACTTTCCTATGCTCTAGTATTTATTGCTCACCTTTTAATTGCTTCATAATGACTTATATACACCACAGTAGCTTCAGTAGTGCGTGTTAAACTTTTTTTTTTTTTTTGGGGGGGGGGGGGGGAATTATTCATGTGCCATTCCAAAGTACTATATTCATTTCTAAAGTATTTCCCTGAGGGCCATACATATGAAGTGATCCTGGATTTTCTTGAAAACAAGCATAATATTTGTATGAGTCTGAGAACATTAAAGAGGAAGCTAAAAGATGCTGGAATGACTAGAAGGACTGACTTTACTCCCACTGACATTGTCATTTCCACTGTTACACAAGAACTGAGAGGCTCAGGTCAGCTTCTGGGTTACAGATCCATGTGTCAGACACTGCAACAAAAGTATAATCTGAAAGTTAAAAGAAATGATGTAATGCACATACTCTCAAGACTAGATCCATATGGTGTTAAGCGTCGCTGTAAACGCAGGTTTGTTCGAAGAGGATATTTTTCAGACGGACCAAATCAAGTGTGGCATGTGGATGGTTATGATAAGCTGAAGCCCTTTGGTGTTGCTATTAGTGCATGTGTCGATGGATTTTCAAGGAAAGTTATGTGGCTCAGCTGTGGCAGCTCAAATAATGACCCAGGTATCATTGCAAAATATTATATGGAGTGCGTGTCACAGTGTGGTCAACTTCCAGCATGCCTTCGTACAGACTGTGGCACAGAAAATGGCACAATGGCAGCAATTCACTGTGCTTTAAGATCAGACCATGGAGATGAACTTGCAGGAGCCCACAGTCATATGTATGGCACCTCAACTACAAATCAACGGATTGAAAGTTGGTGGTCTTCGTTCAGAAAGCAAAGGTACATGGCTTTTAAAATATATTCTGAAAGTAACATTGAATGGTTCTGAAGGTGTTTTGTGGTCAGTGATATACTTTTTTTTGTGGGTGGGGTTTTATACTCAAATATTAAATTACAGTCACAAACAAAGAAAGAAAAACATAGTCACCTACACATTTTTCTCATGTGATGCACGACTGCTTCAAAAACTATAATATATGGTTTGGTATACCAGTGACATTTGTTTGTACAACACACTCCAAAAGAAAATCCGACTCAGACATTCCACAAAAGTCCTAAAAAGGAACTATACAAAACAACAAACAAACTGACATTCAACATTTTAATAAATTATTATAAATCCTAGAGGCAATGGCATCAGTAAAGATTGATCTATTTAAAATTGAGTAAAATTTATTCAAATTTGTGTGCCTACGTAGTACCAAACTAACATCTAAATCAAATAGTTTACCTGTAGGGAGTCATATAAATAAAAGAACAAGGGATTCTTCAAATTTGAGAACTGTAATATGAGTAATATAAGAACATTGATCCAACATGACAGAAATTTGTTAGAGGAGGTCGTTTGTTTCAGACATTTCTTCGACTTTGTGTGCCAAAAAAAAAAATACTGATGTTTTCACTCGCTTTTGGATTTCTGTGTGGTATCTAACAAGTGATAAAAGCTTCAGTGTTCATGTAGAAACAAAATAGTACATTTATATGGACAGACCTGTATATTACAACTTTTCTTAAGCTCAACCGCCAAATGCAGGAATAACAGAAAGATTAATCATATTGTTAAATTTTGTTATTTGTGTGAAGTTGCTTTTTTTTCCTGCAGTGCATCGATGAAACACTTCAGAACATGTGAATAAGCTTTTGTTTGGACGAAATTGCGCACAGTTCAATATTCTTAAGATTACGACTTTTTTTTAAAGAGGACAATTACACTGAATTACTTGTGTTATTAAATTTTATATGCCTTGTCATTCCACCATTAGAACTCAGTTCTGGATTGAACTCTTCAGTGACCTGAGGGAGAGGCATCTTTTCAACGGCAGTCATGAACATAAATGCCTTCTACGATATGTCTTCCTCAATGTCTTGCAAAAAGAGCTTGACGAGTACAGAGACCTCTGGAACACTCACACCATCCGACCTGTGCGCCAATCTTGTTGTCCATCTGGTAAACCAGAAGCCATGTATCACCTGCCTCACAGGTATGTATTTAGTCCATGTATTTTATTTCATAGTTTTACTAAATTTTTTCTTCCTCAGTATAGTGTATTCTATGTGCAGGATACCTGTCCAGCTTGCTGTTATTCCACCTTTTGTTCATTTATAAAATGTTTCAGGAACAGTCCATGCCTTATGTGCACTCTTTTCTTTCTTGACCTAACCACTTGAGTTAAGTAAGCAGTATGTCATTTAGGTTTAACAATTTGCCCTAACTGTTACTCACAGCAGGTATTACACACACTTTAGCAATTGAATAGTGTGTTTTGTTGTTTTCACCTTTTTGCTGAATAGAAATTAAAGCTGCCACTTGTGTTTTGCCATTAGTTCTGTTCTCTGACTTCATGCACATACGTTTTATTTTTATATATTTTTCCAAAACAACAAAAAAAAAAGTTAGACAATCATATTTTAACTTTGGATCACATCTTGGCTAAAAACGACAAATGTAGATATATGCATAATTAAGATTCTTTAAAATCACAATTTCCAGAACTGACTTTTAATTATAAGATTGACTTTGCGCTTTTGCTGTAACCTTGAAGGATAGTACCTGGAGAAGTGACTGAATTTGTTCATTTTTCTGACTGACCTAAGGTATGGTGGAAGCGAGTGTGGATTCCAAGTGCCTCAAGAAATCCTGCACCAGTTTGATGCCATTCTACCTGCTCAGTACAGTCTATGTGGGGACGACAATCTCCAGGTTCATTTCACAAACTTGGAAAGACAGAGTGAGCTCCCTCGACCAGTCAACTGGACTACTGCAGTTGAAAATTATATAACACTCAAAAATATGACTGGACTTTAGAAGTAAAATCATCTGCTAGATGTGGGTACAATTACCACTGACACTAATTGTCACAAACCAACTTTAATGAGTATTGAAAAAATAGTACCATAGTTTTTATATAAATATTTTCACTACCGTCAACTTTTCAGTGTGTATGCTTTCTACCTGAAGAAATCAAAAGACCATACTGTACAAAATAAGTTGTTCCTTTTAATTAGGTACTGTAACAAACACGTTGATTAATTTGGAGATCTGTTTTACAAAGGTTTACAAAAGCATTCTGCAAGACCTGTATTTATGTGGGTTTTTCTTCTTTTTTTTAACTCCAAGAACAACTTGCATATCTTACAAAAAAATGTAATCAAACACAGAAGTGTTTGATTAGATAAAGCCTTTTAACTGAATTTATCAGATTTTGTTCCCTGTGTTATTATACTAGCGTGTCTCAGTACATTAGAATACTTCAGAAATGTTTTATTTTGTTACTTTGGCAATTTCTTAACACAGTGAAATATGTCTAACTTGTTCAATTGTCCAACTATGATATTATGCTTTTGAAATTCCAAAACCTGATTGAACTTTCTGCGATGCATTAAACTTTATGTTACCAAAATTATTATAAATTATTAGAAACAAAATTTTCAGATTTTAAAATCACAAACTTCAAATGTTTGCTAAAACCATAAATGTGGCTTAAAAGCAAAAGGACTTGGACCTTAGGGAAGCCCAAACCCAGGAGAGTTCTGGATGCCATAATCCAGTGGTTCCCAAACCTTTTTTGCTGGGCCCCCCTTGTTTTACAGGAAAAATGTTCGCGCCCCCCTCGCGCACACGCACGCATGCACACACGAACACATCCTCCAACCACACACACCCATATTTTGCTCCATTGCGGTTTATTTCACACCTCAAACATTTAGTAAACAATTAAGCAAATACAAGTAATCTGCAATAAATTACAGGCAGTAATAAAATAAACTACTAACTCTTTTACTCTACGTCCACACCTACACGGGTATTTTTGAAAATGCAGCTGTTTCGTCCACGTAAACGGCGTTTTGAATCACCGAGAACGGAGATTTTTTAAAACTCCTTTTTTGCATTTACATGTGGACAGGAATACAGAGTTCAAAGGTGCCTTTTTTCACGTCACGTTGTGTGCACGTTATTGTTTACATGAGATGAATTGCAGAATGGCAGATAGAGACGAAATACTGTTAATCTGACTATCTGCAGGTTTTACACGCAGTTACTGTCCCTCCATTTAGAAAGGCAGAGGCTCATGGTGTGATTATTTTACATGTAGTTGTTTTTTTCCCCCTGTGTAATAATATTCAACATTGCTATCAATACATTTTTCAAAAAATTCCTCTGCAAAATGGGTTCAAAAACATAAACAACTGTTGGCTACGTGATTTGAACCGGGGAATAAGTCGTGGCAGGATCAGCCTGATGTTATTTGTATCCCGCTGTAACTTTACTGTATAAAGAGCAAACATCTCCAAAATGTCAGGAGTAGTTAGTCATTACAACAAGTGTTTGTGAACTAAAAATCAAGAATGTGGAATACTGTTTGTCCGTGATTTAAACAGCCCAGCGCTGCTCCCAACGAAGGGAAAACCAATCCTGCAGGGAGACCTACCTCGGCACTTGTGCAGGTGAAACCAAACGGAAGATTTGCTTCACCATATTTTCTAGTCTTTGGCTTAGAATGAAGTTGGTTTGGAAACATATTCAGCGATGCTTCATCTCCTGCTTTGCGTTTGTGTGGGCGCCCGTGCTAGCAGTGTCCAAGCGTTGTTTTTTTTTTTTGTTTTTTTTTCTTTTCATGCCGCGCCCCCCCTGCAATGGCTCTGCGCCCCCCCTAGGGGGCGGGCCCCACACTTTGGGAAGGTCTGCCATAATCCATGGCTTCTTGGAAGTCCTCATAATTGTGTAACACTGGGATTTTGATAGTATTTGCACAGACATCTGCTACAGGGAAGCGTGAAGTGGTCTGGAAAAGAAGTTGTGGCTTTGGCTGAATTGCTGCAGGAGGAATTTCTCTCAGTCCAGTTGCAAACATAAGGATGTCTTCAAGAGACAGACTTCCATTTTTCTCTGTGAATGTAAAGAGACAAAAAGTTATTTCTAATGATAATAAACAGGAAAAAGGGGCCATTACACTTTGCTGACATAAATGTACTCATGTCAACATTTTCAAACAAATTTAATACCTTCTACAGAAAGCAGACAGTCTTGCCAGTAGCTTAGTACTCTTGTCTCCTCTTGACGCCTAGAGCTGCCAGGTGGACCAAATGGCACATGGAAGATGTTCTCAAGAAGATCAGCTGTCAGCCTGGTCTCAGTGTAGCACATGAATGAGAAGAAGAGTGAAGGATGCTGTTCCAGGGCGTTTAGAAAATCCAGTGTTGCTAGACCCTCTCTGAAACTAGAAAACAGTCTAATTTTTAATAAAATGTTTAATGTTATTTGTGCAAGCAAGCAAAACTTCACATGGGAAACTACTGTGTTAAGAAAGTAACCAACATTCTTATCTAGCTAAGACACTCATCCTGCTACAAGAAAGAAGTCCTCCTGAAAAAGGTCTTGCATTTAGAATATATTTTTTCCGTCCTTTAAATTTCACTGGAATAAAAAAAAGTAACAATTTATTCTTTTGAAAAGATTATGTTAAATGGGCACATAATAGTCTGAATTCTATACCTTTGGATGGAAAGATGGTTTCGGTAGATGAAGTACCACTGAATGTAATCCGCTACTACCTTCTTCTTATCCTCCAGTGTCCTCATGAATCGATAGCATCCTGCTGTCTGGAGCATGCTTGAGTGTTTTTCTGAGATTACTCGGAGCTCACTTACAGATGTTGCATTATTTATCTGAAGAGAAAAATATATATTACACACACACACACACACACACATGCACAAGTGACATCCTTCGCATGCTGTCTATTAATGTGCTAAATTGCACATTAATACTCTTGGATTACACAATCAGTAATCTTTTCAGGCATCAGTTAGTTACTAATATTATGTTAAGTGGATAACTAAGACTAAAAATTTGCATTTATTGGCGTTTGTCATAATCATAACATCACAAATTTACCTCTAGTAGAGCCTTCTTGATTTCTTCATCTGGTATATCATCAATTGGTGCCTCGAATGTCTTGTCTTTTCCAACAAGGTACATAAAGAAGTTTGGAGATAAACAACATGGCCCTGGACCACCATGACAATGGAAACTGCAATCATTCTTCCAACGTAGAAATATTCATTTTCATCTGCAGCTAAAGATAAAGACCTGGAACTAGCTTTACAGTTTTGGTCAACTTTGCTAGTAACAGACAGAGAGAGGCGTTGAAAGGCTGCTCCAACCGAACTTATTGTTTGGGAGGAAAACACGAACACAGTGTACAGTCGAGTCTAAACAGAGTACTTACATCTGGGCTCGTCAGGCACTGTTTTTGGCTGCAGTGGTTATTATTATATTTACATGCTTCCAGCTCCCTTTTCTGCTAGGCGAGAACTCATACTTTTCCACTTTCCTTTTTCTCCCTCCCTCGCTCACAGAAACTTGATGTGTATGGCAGTCCATTCTCCCTGCAGCACGGACTACACTGCCCATGAAGGCACATTCTTCATTGCTATGCCTGTAACACTCTGCCTATTGCCTTCATATTAAATAATTTTTTGAACATGACAAATATTTTGTCATGTCATTATACTGCCGCAAGTAGAGGTGGCTTGGGCCGCGAAACTGAGACAAAGGCATTAGAGCCTCTTAATGCGTGTTTTGTTTGGGTTTCCACCAGAGTGGAATTACCAAAAATAGAGAGGGCATAGCATAAAATACGAAATAGGAAAAGAATGATGTGTAATGTATTTATTTCAACAAAGTAACTGTATTCTGAATATCACCTATTTAAACAGTAACTGTAACGGAATACAGTTACTCATATTTTGTATTTTAAATACGTGACAGTGTTACATGTATTTAGTTTCTCCCAAACACTGCAAACATATCTGTAGTATTATTAGAATCATGAGATTACAACACATTTACCTCTCCTCCACTTCTTTGAAGTGTCTCCCAGTCCCGCTGGTTAGCATGTTTTGGTTCGTGCAACTGGCCCGTCAGGTTATTGTCTCCCCAGGAACATTTCCGTTGTGTTTTTTCCTATTTCCGTTGTGTTATGTGTGCTTTTGCAGCGCTTTTCTTTTTGCAGCACTTTTCTTTTTGCAAGTGTTTTTCTTTTTGCAGCATTTTTCTTTTTGCAAGTGTTTTTCTTTTTGGAGCATTTTTCTCTTTGCAAGTGTTTTTCTTTTTGCAGCATTTTTCTTTTTGCAGCGTTTTTCTTTTTGCAAGTGTTTTTCTTTTTGCAGCATTTTTCTTTTTGCAGCATTTTTCTTTTTGCAAGTGTTTTTCTTTTTGGAGCATTTTTCTCTTTGCAAGTGTTTTTCTTTTTGCAGCATTTTTCTTTTTGCAGCGTTTTTCTTTTTGCAAGTGTTTTTCTTTTTGCAGCATTTTTCTTTTTGCAGCATTTTTCTTTTTGCAGCATTTTTCTTTTTGCAGCGTTTTTCTTTTTGCAAGTGTTTTTCTTTTTGCAGCGCTTTTCTTTTTGCAGCGCTTTTCTTTTTGCAGCATTTTTCTTTTTGCAGCGTTTTTCTTTTTGCAGCATTTTTCTTTTTGCAGCATTTTTCTTTTTGCAAGTGTTTTTCTTTTTGCAGCATTTTTCTTTTTGCAAGTGTTTTTCTTTTTCCAAGTGTTTTTCTTTTTGCAGCATTTTTCTTTTTGCAAGTGTTTTTCTTTTTGCAGCATTTTTCTTTTTGCAGCGTTTTTCTTTTTGCAAGTGTTTTTCTTTTTGCAGCATTTTTCTTTTTGCAGCGTTTTTCTTTTTGCAAGTGTTTTTCTTTTTGCAGCGCTTTTCTTTTTGCAGCATTTTTCTTTTTGCAGCATTTTTCTTTTTGCAGCGTTTTTCTTTTTGCAGCATTTTTCTTTTTGCAGCATTTTTCTTTTTGCAGCATTTTTCTTTTTGCAAGTGTTTTTCTTTTTGCAGCATTTTTCTTTTTGCAAGTGTTTTTCTTTTTCCAAGTGTTTTTCTTTTTGCAGCATTTTTCTTTTTGCAAGTGTTTTTCTTTTTGCAGCATTTTTCTTTTTGCAGCGTTTTTCTTTTTGCAAGTGTTTTTCTTTTTGCAGCATTTTTCTTTTTGCAGCGTTTTTCTTTTTGCAAGTGTTTTTCTTTTTGCAGCGCTTTTCTTTTTGCAGCATTTTTCTTTTTGCAGCATTTTTCTTTTTGCAGCGTTTTTCTTTTTGCAGCATTTTTCTTTTTGCAGCATTTTTCTTTTTGCAGCATTTTTCTTTTTGCAAGTGTTTTTCTTTTTGCAGCATTTTTCTTTTTGCAAGTGTTTTTCTTTTTGCAAGTGTTTTTCTTTTTGCAGCATTTTTCTTTTTGCAAGTGTTTTTCTTTTTACAGCATTTTTCTTTTTGCAAGTGTTTTTCTTTTTGCAGCATTTTTCTTTTTGCAGCATTTTTCTTTTTGCAAGTGTTTTTCTTTTTGCAGCATTTTTCTTTTTGCAGCATTTTTCTTTTTGCAGCGCTTTTCTTTTTGCAAGTGTTTTTCTTTTTGCAGCATTTTTCTTTTTGCAGCATTTTTCTTTTTGCAAGTGTTTTTCTTTTTGCAAGTGTTTTTCTTTTTGCAGCATTTTTCTTTTTGCAGCGCTTTTCTTTTTGCAGCATTTTTCTTTTTGCAAGTGTTTTTCTTTTTGCAGCATTTTTCTTTTTGCAGCGCTTTTCTTTTTGCAGCATTTTTCTTTTTGCAGCGTTTTTCTTTTTGCAGCATTTTTCTTTTTGCAAGTGTTTTTCTTTTTGCAGCATTTTTCTTTTTGCAAGTGTTTTTCTTTTTGCAGCATTTTTCTTTTTGCAGCATTTTTCTTTTTGCAGCGTTTTTCTTTTTGCAAGTGTTTTTCTTTTTGCAGCGCTTTTCTTTTTGCAGCATTTTTCTTTTTGCAGCGCTTTTCTTTTTGCAGCATTTTTCTTTTTGCAGCGCTTTTCTTTTTGCAGCATTTTTCTTTTTGCAGCGTTTTTCTTTTTGCAGCATTTTTCTTTTTGCAAGTGTTTTTCTTTTTGCAGCATTTTTCTTTTTGCAAGTGTTTTTCTTTTTGCAGCATTTTTCTTTTTGCAGCGCTTTTCTTTTTGCAGCATTTTTCTTTTTGCAAGTGTTTTCTGAAGTTGCAGTCCGTTTGGCCTCTCAGGGCCACCGTACCTTAATCTGATGACGTATGTGGTACTTTGTTAATAGTCTTTTATTTATTGTCTTAATTTTCCTGTTTTTATTGTAAAGCACTTTGGTGTACCGCTGGTCTTTTAAACGTGCTATACAAATAAAGTTGTATTGTATTGTATTGGGAGCAACAACACCTTGAAGTCCAAAGAACACAGCAGACAGGTCAGGGATAAAGTTATTGAGAAATCTAAAGCAGGCTTAGGCTACAAAAAGATTTCCCAAGCCTTGAACATCCCACGGAGCTCTGTTCAAGCCATCATTCAGAAATGGAAGGAGTATGGCACAACTGTAAACCCACCAGGACGAGGCCGTCCACCTAAACTCACAGGCCGAACAAGGAGCTGATCAGAAATGCAGCCAAGAGGCCCATGGTGACTCTGGACGAGCTGCAGAGATCTACAGCTCAGGTGGGGGAATCTGTCCATAGGACAACTATTAGTCGTGCACTGCACAAAGTTGGCCTTTATGGAAGAGTGGCAAGAAGAAAGCCACTGTTAACAGGAAACCATAAGAAGTCCTGTTTGCAGTTTGCCACAAGCCATGTGGGGGACACAGCAAACATGTGGGGGACACAGCAAACATGTGGGGGACACAGCAAACATGTGGGGGACACAGCAAACATGTTGAAGAAGCTGCTCTGGTCACATGAGACCAAAATGCAAAACGCTCTGTGTGGAAAACTAACACTGCACATGACTCTGAACACACCATCCCCACTGTCAGATATGGTGGTGGCAGCATCATGCTCTGGGGGGGCTTCTCTTCAGCAGGGACAGGGAAGCTGGTCAGAGTTGATGGGAAGATGGATGGAGCCAAATATAGGGCAGTCTTGGAAGAAAACCTCTTGGAGTCTGCAAAAGACTTGAGACTGGGGCGGAGGTTCAGCTTCCAGCAGGACAACCACCCTAAACATGAAGCCAGGGCAACAATGGGATGGTTTAAAACAAAACATATCCATGTGTTAGAACGGCCCAGTCAAAGTCCAGATCTAAATCCAATCCAGAATCTGTGGCAAGATCTGAAAACTGCTGTTCACAAACACTGTCCATCTAATCTGACGGAGCTGGAGCTGTTTCAAAGAAGAATGTGCAAAGATTTCAGTCTGTAGATGTGCAAAGCTGGTAGAGACAGACCCTAAAAGACTGGCAGCTGCAACTGCAGCAAAAGCTGGTTCTACAAAGTATTGACTTAGGAGCTGAATAATTACACACACCCCACTTTGCAGTTATTTATTTGTAAAAAATGTTTGGAATCATGTATGATTTTCGTTCCACTTCTCACGTGTTCACCACTTTGTGTTGGTCTTTCACCTGGAATTACAATAACATTGATTCATGTTTGTGGCTGTAATGTGACAAAATGTGGGAAAGTTCAAGGGGGCCGAATACTTTTGTAAGCCACTGTATCTATGAATTGCTTGTAGTACTCTGATTGAAATCCATCTAATCCTGGTGACTTTCCTACTTTCATTAGTGATACTGCCTTCTTAACCTCTTTAACTTTAGAGGGCTATCTAAATAACTTTGCTGGTCTTCAGTAAGCTTGGGCAAATTAAGCTTAGAGAAAAAATCATCACATTTATTCATATCATCCTCTGACTTATAGAGTTTGTTGTAAAAATGTAAAAAAAACATTATTAATATCTCCAGTACTTGTCGTGAGTTGCCCGCCCTCATCCTTAATAGCAGGTATTATTTAATTAGCCATTTTCTGATTTAGTTGTCTTTCCAAAAGCTGTTGTGCTCTCAGAAAAGCTGCTCCTCATTCTAAACATAGCATATTCTACTTTTTTGTTATATAGCTCGTTCATTTGAAACTTTTAAAATACATTTGTGATAGAAAGAGCCTCAGTATGGCCTTCTAAAGGTTTTTTCTCCAATAACTCTTTGTAATTGTTTTCTCTCTTCCTCTTACTGGCGTAGGCAATAATTTTCCCTCTAATGCAAGCCTTGGATCCCTCCTACACTGTACCAATCCTCTCAGTAGAGCCCATATTAAGATAAAAAAGTCATTAAGCTCCTCTTCCAAATGTCTAATAAGCTCTGGCCTTTAAAGCAAAGATATGTCCAACCTCCATGTAGTCTGTTTTTCCAGTTCTGGCTCTAGGACTAACACCAAATGTACAGTAGCATGATCCGTTAACACAGTTCCTATTGTGCAGTCTGAAACATTCTCTATAAATGTTTTACTAACCAAAACATAATCAATTTTGGAGTGTGATTTGTGATTGTGAGAAAAAATGCATGCTCCTTTTCTCTAGGGTTCACTAGCCTCCAAACATCTATCAGACCTAGATCTTTCCTCATTATTTTAATAGCAAGTCTGTCCTTGGGCATGTTTTTGGAAATTGTGGTTTTATCCAACACTCCACTGAGAACCTGATTAAAGTCCCCCGCCATAATTGTATGACCATCTATAATCCCCCCTGTTATTTTGTTTCTGTTATGGGAGAAACCAGCATCCTCTATGTCAGGAGCATAAATACTGCATAGCCCCAAGTCCATTAATCTTTGCTTCCTGACGCATTAGTCTACCTTCTGTGAAGACTTGCTCCTTCACAATAGGAAAATTAAGCTTTTTGTGTACCAAAATGGCTATGCCATGTTTCTTACTTGTGCCCCACCCAATCTCTTTGCAATTTAAGCCCTTCTGAGTCTGTCAGGTGTGTCTCCTGTATAAAGGCTACCTGTATCTGTTGGGATTTTAAATATGTGAAGCTTTCTTCATTTGAATAATATTCTGAAGCCAGAATGAGTCACATAAATATGTGTCTGATTAAGTTCAACTGCCATACATAATAAGGTTTATCAAAATAAACTGTGCCTGTGTGAAGATAAGAACGCCTCCTGATAAAACACTGGAACACTAGGAAAAACATCTAACACCGGGCATCCCCCCCACCCTTGGTCCGCCCCACTGGTGTATAATCCCCCCACAAATACTGCCCATGTGGCCCACAAGTGGTCGCCTCCAGAATCCCCCCCAACCCCTCTTGTTTAAACGACAGCTTCTGTGATTACTGAATGAACAGATTTACCCGTTTAGATACCAAAATTACCATGAAAATAAGAAACCATGCATATTTTACAACAAAAAGAAGGGTACCCTTTAAGCACTGCTTCTTAGGCAAAATACAAAGGTCTATGTGGCACTATGTTACCTTAATTTCTCTACACTTCAAATGCGATTGTCAAACCTATCACCTTTCATCCCCACTTCACATTATTGACCATATCACAAGGTTCACTTTCATAAACTGCAGATTCGTCTGTAACCGGTTAAGTGAAGGTGAACAGATAGTGAGGTAAATCTACTAAATGTACTGTTTGCCGTAGTATCCTGTGTTTTCAGGAGATCCATTGCTTTGCGGTGATCTGTAGTGATGTGCGATACCACTGATTTTCTTTCCGATCCGATACCAAGTAAAATCCAGGGTGGTATCGACGATACTGATCCGATACTAATACTCTGTGCAAAAACTTAATGTTTCATTGTATTTCATAATACAGTATAGAATTGCATTCTGTCATTGTAATAATAATATAATAATATAGCTTCATAATGATTACAGGACATCAGACTACTTGTTCTTATTGCTTAATGATGCAGAACAATCATATAGAAATGAAAAACCTGAAGTTGTGCTATTTGAACACGTTGCCTGCCTGCGGCACTAAAGGACTCCGTGAGAGACGTCTGTCTCGCCCTAGCAGCACCTGTCCCTGTCCTCCTCTTCAGTTCACCTCAATATAAGCTCATCATATTCTGTGATATGATTTACTCTGAGGTGTTTGACGAGGGTCACTGTCTTGCCACATGTATCGCAAACCGCGTCTTGGCTGTTTGTGGAGGTAAAATACGTCCACACATGACTTTGTTTACGCTCAGCCATTGTTGTGAGTGCGCACGCCAGGTGCAGTGTTGCCAACTTAGTGACTTTGTCACTTTATTTAGCGAGTTTTCAGAGCCCCTTAGCAAATTTTATTCTAAAAAGCGACTAGAGACAAATCTGGTGACTTTTTCTGGTGTTACTGGAGACTTATTTATGATGACTTTTTGACGTGAACGCACGTATCGCTCTTCTCAACAAGCAGCGGGTGCTGCTGTGGGCACCTCGCAGGTGCCAAAGCACTCACGGGCAGAGGATAGTCCTCCCCCAGCTGCTATCAGGGCAGCAGATGTTCACACCTATGCTTCCAAACTGCTTCATGAGTGAAGCCTCTGCTCCGCACTGACTGTAACACAATCAGTTCTTTTTTTACTCTTATGTTGTTTTGTGGATCACAAGGTTTAAAACTACTTAAACACACAGTAACTCCACCAGAGTGCCTATTTCGGGTCACTTTTGCCGGTCCAAGCACAGATAAAGGAATAAGGTTGGAATTGTGACATAAAAAAAACAACAAAAAACAATAATCGCTAAAAATAATAATAATAATAATAATAATAATTTGTAATTCTAAATTAATTCTAAATGCATTTGGGACGTTTTTTTACTCACTTTATGTCTCTTCTTCTTTTCTCTCCAACAATGTGGGTTACAATGATATTAGCATGACCAATTATGCAAATTAGGCGATGACATCGTTTAGCACTTCTAGAGACTTTTAGGATAGCCAATAGCGATTTTCCTTACTGAGGAGTTGGCAACACTGGCCAGGGGCTGCGACACATTTATACAGCTGTATTTTGCATATGACTATGAAAGGCATAGGAGGAAGTAATCCGAATGATATAGTTTCTTTCCACTGTTCCTGTTAATGAAAAACTACAAATTTACCCCAAAGTACTAAAATATCGATATTTTAATATGAGAATCGATTCTAGAACATAAATTACTGGGATCGGAAGAATCGATATTTCAATATCGATCTGCACACCACTAGTGATCTGTGAAGTTGATTCATTTCCCCTTCCATGTAAAGCACAGCTTTACTGGGTATGCCAGTGTAAAATCCAGCTCATGTAGCCTCCATCTAACTTCTGTGAAATTCTTTCTTTTCTCTGCAGTTTCTCTAGTTGCGTTGGGGAAAAATGACCAATTACAACCCTTGTAAATGATGCTGCAAAAGTTTTTTTTTATTTTTTGCTTGTCCTGTTTGGCACTATAGCGATCAGAATTATTGTCTGAAGGCTAAGATAAATCTCCAACAGATTTGTTTTTCAAACCAACATAAGCATATGTAACAGTAAATAATCAATATTGAATGTTACTGAGCAGCATACAGGACTAATAGTACATGATATGTTTAGAGGCAGCAGCCACAGTGTGTGTCTGTGTGTGTGAAAACTTGTATGAACACGTGTGTGTAAGCACGCTTATATTCATAAGGTTTCTGTCAAGAGCCGGGATTCTGACGAGGTCTGGACCCAAAAGCAGACTCAATTCCCTCACTGAGAACTATTTACAAGATTTTATTTACAGAATGAATGAGATCATCTCTTCCTAAGGGAGGAGGTGAGCAGGCTGAATATAACAGAGGTGCTGTTGGCTTACATGCAGGTCCAGACTGAAGAGCTTCAGGGAGGAATTCAATGGGCAAATCCAGAGAGAGGTAATCTGCAGTGCGAGCGGAAGGAATTGTTGTCTTAGTTACTAAGAGCGTCGGGGCAGGCACAAGGACAGGCAGGCAAAGCGACAGGATGATGGTTTTTCTAGCAAGAGCAGACAACAGGGGACGAAGGAGCCAGCGCTGGGAGAGAAAGTTTGCAACAGGTGATGTATCCAATACAGGACGGTGTGGAGATCACAGTAGGGGGCAGAAAGAACTGGCGATAAGTAGCAGGCAGTGCTGGCTCACGTAGTCCTCCTGTAATTAACAGCAGATGGGGCTCAGGTGCGACGCAGCAGACTTCACCCGGGCGAGTAGCCAAGGAACCATCCTGATGACAAATAAAAATGCCTCAGCTGATCCCACGGATCATGACAGTTTCTCCATGTAACTGTCTAACTGTAGTCCCAAAAGGTTGATTCTATTCATGTGGACATTTCAATGGGAGAAATGTTTCATCTCTCGAGAAGTGATTTCTTCAGTCTCAGCTGACTGCAGGTTTCCCCAACCTTGTAAACAGTACATTTGTACAATAACTGAAACTATGGGCTGGGAGGTCAGTTCCTTGATCACAGTCCATTGTTCATTCAGTGAACCAGTACATAACCAAGCACCCAGCCCTGGACACCGAGAACCACCAACGCACCGACAGATGGGGGGCATCAGCCACTAGCAGGGAGTGTGGTGGGGGCCTGAGATATTGAAAGAGAGATGGACACATAAAAATGAACACTGTACACACACTCCCCAAATATACTCCCAGGTCCAGGCACTAGCACCCCCAGAGGGGCAATCCACCCCCAGACACAGGGGATGTTTGCCTTTAGTCAGAGGTGGAGACAAGCAGTCCGCCCCGGGTCCTGCAGCAGCAGGGAAGCCCGCCAGCCCAAACACCGACCAGACAGCCAGCTCTTCCTCTTTCCCCACAGCCTCAGATGAAAACAGAGAATGGGGGCATTCCCCCTCCCTGGAGCCAGCTTCCCTGCTGACTCCCCCATTTACCTGAATCCTCCAAGGGCAGGGGGCCCGGACCCATCAAGACTAATTATTATGGAAAAACACTGAAATGTACAATACAATGGACAAGACGAGGAGGGGAAAAAAGAGACCTCTACTCATGCTGCGCTCCTATGGGGGGACAGCATGAGAACAAAACAAAAAAACCTCCTCTGCACAAAGAGCACACAAATGTCCACATCACAACATCGTGACGCACGTGACAAGCAACTGGGGTGATCCAGACACAGCCATCCTGCCCTGCAGCTATTCATCCAGCCCTGGGCCCAGACCCGCAGTCCGACTCGGCCTTGGAGATACGCGCACGAGGGTGTTTGGAACGAAGAGTCTAAACACAGTTTGTTATCAGAGGAGAAATTGTTTGTTATATTCAGCTCCAGCCTTGAGACCGCAGCTGGCGCCGGTATGGTGGCCGCATGAAATAATGGTGGTGTTCTTGCTTTAGTGCGAACCACTGCATGTCAATTTTACAGTTGATCTAATGTCCATCATTGGTTCCTCACCATTCCCGTTGGAGAGCCGTGAGCCTCTCCACGATGAGAGTGCAGCAACACCGAGATGTTATCCAGTTTGCTCATAGAGCACAAGTGTTCACGACAGCTGTGAGCCTCTCCAAGATGTTGTCAGATGTTGTCAAAGTCTCAGCACTCACAGCAGCCGCAAGCTTTTCCAAGATGTCATCCGTGCTGCGTCTAATGAGCCCATTCTAAGAAGCCACGGCTCGCTCCATCGTTCCAATCAGCATAGCGGGCAGCCTTGTGGGCATTTGAACAGCTTTCCACTTTCTTTATTCTTCGATAAGCCAGGGCAAGCTATCAAATACGATGCATTTCTCGGCCTTTAAAAAAAATGCTATGTGTCGCCAGGTTCATCAGATTTGAGGTGTTACCTCCTTTGCACAGTATCACCTTAAAGCACTTGTTGCAGGCTGCTGAGTTTGCATCTTTTGCTGTGAAGTACAGCCAGACTTTTGGCCGCTTCGCCTTGGAAATTTTTAATCTGTAGCTCTGCTCTAAAAGAACGTACGTACCTGGGCCCACCTACTGTCCTTGGAAAGGTAAAATGATCTAGAATCCAAAAAAAAAAAGCACCGAAATAAAGCACCAAAATGTGCGCTGCTTTTCGGTCTGGTTACTACCGTTTATGCCAGAACCAGTGCCATAATGGCACCGGATACCCGTACCAATCCATACTCTTGTATGCTTTTCATACAAGTTTCATACAAAACAGATACAAACTTTATTAAGATTTATATATATCTTTTCCATATGGGGTAGATTTCACAAATTAATTATTATGGGATTGGCTTGAGCTTTGCAGACTCTTTTCACTGTTGCTTTTTCTGATGGGAATGTGGTAACTTTCTTCTCTTCCTTTTGTAGAAGAGCTCGTCTGACTTTGGCCTTCCATGCTGTATGGTCAAAAGCAAGTTGCTCCCAGTGCTCAGTGGATGTGCCGGTGCTTTTCATGTCTCTTTTACACACATCTTTAAAGGGCAGTTTGGGATGTCCAGTTGTTTGTGTTTTTTCAGTTGTCTTTAAAAAATAGTCTTTTCAGATTCAAGGATCATCTATGTTTTATGACATGGCCAAGCCAGCAGAGTCATCTTTGTTTGAGCAGTGTATGTGGTTGGTATTCCAGTTCTGGCACATATCTCTGTGTTGGTGACCTTGTCTTTCCATGTTATGTAGAAGGGCATTGTAAATTCCTCGTGTGGAAAGTGTTTAACTTCTGTTCTAGCATAGATTCCATGCCAAAGGTCAGTGTGCTGATGGCAAATGCACAGTATACTGTGATCTTGATCTTCAAGGTGAGCTTTTTGTTGTCCCTCACACTCTGGGAGGGTCTGGACATGGTAGTGCCAGCCAAGCCAATCCATTTGCCTTTCTTTTTCCAGGAAGATGTTCTTGGTGATTGTGGAGGGAGCAAAGGTTAGTAAAGTGTAGAACCCCAACCTGTGCAGAGTTGTTGATTACAAGCCCTGGGACTGTAGACATTTCTTGGCACGTGATTTGGGTTTTCTTTAAGTTGATGATAAGCTTGAAGTTGTCACAAGCAGCTGTAAACTTTTCTAGAAGGATCTATAGGTCTTCCTCTGAGTGGGCATGAGTGCTGCATCATGGAAATAGCAGAGCTCAGCTCAGGATTTCTCAAACTTTGGTCTTTGGCTTCAAAGACCAAATTTCAAGCACAAATATCTTGTATTAAGTGAAAAAAAATCTACCAATGGAACAAGTGAAATCCAAGATGTCCATATCCAAGATGCACTGTCTAAAAACAAGTTCCTGTATCTCACTGAAATGTAGTTGATTGTGTCTTTTTTTTTTTTTAAGTGTGATGAGATATTTTGACTAGAAATTAGACAAATATACTTTAAATTTTGAGTTTTTGCAGTGTACTAGGTCAATAGATTTGGTGGTATCAATATATGTGATAAGAATGGCCTGTTGTTGTTCTCTGCATTTGTCTTGAAGATGTCGCATCAACAGTTGATCGAGCAAGGAGAAGAACCATTATGGAAGGACAGGCGTCTGCATGGTATGTATCACCGAAAAGATAGAGGAGGTGGCTGACATCCAGAAATCCTACCAGTGGCTGGAGAAAGCTGGACTGAAAGACAGCACAAAGGCACTAATCATGGTAGCATAGGAACAAGCTCTGAGCACAAGATCCATAGAGGCTGGGGTCTATTACACCAGGCAAGACCCCAGGTGCAGGGTGCGTAAAGATGCCCCTGAGACTATTCACTATGTAACAGAAGGGTGCTAGATCCTGGCAGACATGGAACACCATAACCAAGTGGCTAGCATCGTATATGGGGACATCTGTGCTCAGTATAGTCTAGAAGTCCCATGATCAACATGGGACACTATTGATAATGACTGAGCTAAGATCCTGTGGGACTTCCAGATATAGACAGACAAACTAGTAATGGCTAACCAACAAAACATAATAGTGGTGGACAAGAAGAGGAAGTTGGCCGTAGTGACAGATGTAATTATAGCAAGAGATAGCAACGTTGGTAAAAAAGGAACACAAGAAGTTCAAAAAGTACCAAGGACTTAAGAAGATGTGTCAAGAATTTTTATATAGAGATATATAAAATTCCCTAATTGCCATGCTGGGTGGTCTTTATCCTTCAAGCTCGGACCCTCTACCAGAGGCCTGGGAGCTTCAGATTCCTGCATAGTATCTTTGCTGTTTCCCGTTCGGGACAGAGATCTTGGATGTTGTTCCTGAGATCTGCTGGAGTCACTCACCCAGTTTGCAGTGGTAGTCTGCAGTGGCTCCAGCAGATCCCAGTGTTCCAACACTCTGTGAACTCCTTGCATATATCTAACCTACTATCTGATCACAAATGAATAATTTCTGACAGTCTTTCCAGAGAAAGACTCTTGAATCTTGCATCTTTAAGAGAACTCAGCAACTAGGTTTTCTGCTCTCTTTTTTAGCCTTACAGCATCAACAACATTTTTCAAGTATTAATGGGTTAGTCAAAGGAGCTTGCAAAGCAAAGCGTCTGGACTTCTTTAAGTTGCTTGAAGACGTTTCACCTCTCGGATGAGAGGTGAAACGTCTTCAGGCAACTTAAGTTGCAACTTAAAGAAGTTGCAACTTAAAGAAGTACCTCTCACCTCTCGGATGAGAGGTGAAACGTCTTCAAGCAACTTAAAGAAGTCCAGACACTTTGCTTTGCAAGCTCCTTTGACTACAATGACCTGGATGACTGAGAACCTTCACAGACATATTAATGAGTTAGTTATTTGGCTTAATACTAAATGTTCATGGATTCTAGAAAGTGTAGTACTATTAAAATTCAGATTAGCCACATTCATTAATTCCTCCCCCTGGATTAGCAATTATATCTGTCATAATAGAAGAGAGTGCAGAATAGCTAACTGTAGATGGAAAAACACAAATCTCTGTTCACTATCTCTATATGAAGGAGCGATTAACCACACACTATTTAGTTTTTACCTATTGTTACGTGTATATGACAAATAAAACTTAAAATACAGTTGTACTTTTCTGTACCCTCCGGTCGATGTCACATTCCCTCTCTTTGTTAATTAATTCTGGTGCAGAACAGAATTTCACTGATGTGTCTCTAGTCTCCAAGTTTAGCATTAGCACCCGGCCACTGCCTCATCCCCTCCGTGTGTCCGCCCTGTCCGGTCACCGTTTGCCAGACATAACGCACGTCACACTCACCCTCTCCGGTAACCACGTTGAGAACATTTGTCTCTGTGTGTTTAAGGCACCAGTGACCCCGCTCGTACTAGGTTATCCATGGCTTTCACAACACAACCCACACATTGACTGGAAGAAAATAATCGGGTGGAGTACGGACTGCCACATGAACTGCCTTCGAGCTGCCACTCCATCTGTCCCTTCACCCCTCCCTGGGAAGCCTTCAAAAGCGCCAGAGATATCTTCAGTTCCTCCTGTCTATCATGACCTCGCGGCAGTTTTTAGTAAGGATGAGGCGAGCTCTCTCCCACCACATCGGCCCTATGACTGTGCCATCGATCTTTTCCCTGGGGCGCCTCTGCCCTCTGGCCGCCTCTACAGCCTTACCCAACCCGAAAGGGAAACCATGGAGAAATACATCAATGACTCTCTGGCAGCTGGAATAATTTGTCCGTCATCTTCCCTGGCGGGGGCAGGTTTCTTCTTTGTTGACAAAAAAGACAAAACACTCCGGCCGTGTATAGATTACCGCGGCCTCAACAAGATCACTGTAAAGAACAAGTACCCTCTTCCCCTCCTGAATTCTACTTTCAAAGTACTCCAGGGGGCCACAGTGTTCAGCAAACTAGACCTGCGAAACGCATACCACCTGGTGAGAATTCAAGAAGGAGATGAGTGGAAGACCGCCTTCAACACACATATTGGACACTTCGAGTATCTCGTCATGCCCTTTGGATTACCGATGGTTAACGATGTTTTGAGGGATTTTATCAATCGATGTGCTTTTGTGTACCTTGATGACATTCTTATTTTCTCTAAGTCCCAGGCTGAGCACGAGAGACAAGTGAGGCAGGTCCGGCAGCGCCTCCTGGAGAACAGGTTATTCGTGAAAGGGGAAAAGTGTGAATTTCACGTTGACACGGTGGCCTTCCTAGGCTACGTCATCTCTCATGGAGATCTCGAACCTGACCCAGAGAAGGACCGGGCCGTGGTGGACTGGCCCCAACCACCGAACCGCCAGCAAGTCCAATGGTTCCTAGGATTCGCCAACTTCTACCGACGCTTCATAAAGAACTACAGTAAGATTGCTTCACCACTTACCAGACTAACCTCCCCCAAAGTTCCTTTTCAGTGGGACCTCTCTGCTCAGGAGGCTATTTCCCTGCTAAAGGAGAAGTTTGCTACTGTCCCCATCCTCCGTCAGCCCAATCTTAGGCAACCGTTTGTGGTGAAGGTGGACACTTCAGACACCGGAGTGGGAGCTGTTCTGTCACAGCGATTCAAAGGTACACTCCATCCCTGTGCACTCTTTTCTCATCGTCTCTCCCCCGCAGAACAAAACTACGGCATCGGCGATTGGGAGTTGTTAGCGGTCAAACTGGCACTGGAGGAGTGTAGGCACTGGCTTGAAGGCTCGGAACACCCTTTCATTGTGTGGACCGATCATAAAAATCTGGAGTACATCAGGTCCGCCAAACGCCTTAATTCCCGGCAAGCCAGGTGGGCCCTCTTCTTCACAAGATTCAATTTCTCTATCACTTAAAAACCTGGGTCCCGCAACGTGAAGCCTGATGCACTCTCCCATCAGTTCACCAGAGGGAGACTCTGATCCTGAACCAATTCTATCAGCTGCCTGTGTTATTGGAGCTGTCACGTGGGAGGTCGAAGCTCTCATACGAGAGGCCCAGGATACTGACCCCGACCCGGATACGGGCCCCCCGGTCGGTTGTTTGCCCAGGTGCTCCACTGGGGCCACACTGCCCAATTAACCTGCCATCCAGGCGTCCTCCACACCATCACCTTCCTCCGGCGATTTTTCTGGTGGCCCTCCTTGGACAAGGACGCCAGGGAGTACGTTTTGGCGTGTGCCTCGTGTGCCCGGAACAAGCGTTCCAACCAACCACCCTCCGGGCTTCTTCAACCGCTCCCCATGCCAGGGCGGCCCTGGACCCACATAGCCCTGGACTTCATTACGGGGTTCCCACCGTCGTCAGGTAACACCACTATTCTAACTATCGTTGATCGCTTTTCTAAAGCAGCTCATTTCATCGCCCTCCCGAAGCTCGCTCCGGCCTTGGAGACCGCCCAGCTGCTCACCGCTCATGTCTTCAAGCTTCATGGCATTCCGGAAGACATCGTCTCCGACCGAGGACCCCAATCCACCTCTTGGGCTTTGAAGGAATTCTGCACGCAGATCGGCGCCATGGTTAGTCTCTCTTCTGGCTTCCACCCTCAGAGCAATGGACAGACTGAGCGGACTAACCAGGAGCTCAAAGCAGCACTCTGCTGCGTCGTCTCTCACAACCAGACCACTTGGAGCGAGCAGCTTCCCTGGATTGAGTACGCCCACAACTGCCTGACCTCATTGGCCACTGGACTGTCGCCATTCGAAGCCTCCCTGGGCTACCAACCACCCCTGTTCCCAGCCCTAGAGGGTGAGCATACCGTCCCTTCTATACAACATAATTTCCGCAGGTCCCGCCGGGCCTGGCGGGCCACCCAAGCCGCTCTGCTACGGACAGCAGAGTGCAACAAGGCGCTCGCCGACCGCCACCGGATCCCTGCCCCTGACTATACAGTTGGGCAAAAGGTATGGCTCTCCTCATGCTTCATTCCCATTCGTGCTGAGTCAAAGAAACTGTCCCCGGCGTTCATCGGCCCGTTTGAGATTGAGGCCCTGATTAACCCGGTGTCTGTCCGTCTGAAGCTGCCTCGCAACATATGTATCCATAATATCTTCCATGTCTCCCAGGTCAAGCCCGTGCTCTCCAGCCCATTGGAGGCACCCGGGTAAGCCTGGTGGGTCGCCGAGAGGCTCCCATTGAGGGGGTGTACTGTCATGACCCTGTGCCTTCTCGGCTGACTCTGTATGGCTACAAGTGTTTCTGTTGTGTTGCGTCTCTCTCTCTCTCCTCCCGCGCACTGCGCTCTACCGGGGTGGAGTCATGACGACTCCAGCCCCTGGCTCAGACACCTGCAAGCAATCGTCTCATCACCACGCTCACTTCTTAAGGCGGCTGCTGAGAACGCTTCTTTGCTGGATTATTGTGTAACACTCGTCAGTGTCATTGCAAGTCTGAGCTTTTCCACGAGTTTCTTTCGTGTCGCAACTTACCTGTTCTTCCTCCCTGTGCCAGATTTCTCGTCAGCCTGAGGACCGCTGTTTGGTGAGCTAAAGCCGCAGTCCGAGCTAACCTGAGCATCAGCGAAGGATTGTGTACACAGCCCGTGTGTCCCCTTCCCGTGCCTGTGTTCCCCGGAGACCCCCCCCCCCCCCCACCTGTATATATCTGCACCTGGTGTCTGTGTGTAAATAAATTGTGAAACTTTAGAGACGGTCTGCCTCCGAGTCTCTCCTGAGCCTGACAGAAAAACTGAGGTTCTAGTGCTTAGCCCAGGCAGTTTCTCCAAGGAAGTAAGTCAGGATATCGGACCCTAAACTCAAAAGTCACCCAGTCTTGTTTCCTTCACCTCAAGTATCTTGCAAAATTTAAACCATGACTCTCATTCAGTCAACTAGAACTTCTAACTCACACCTTAATGCTCTCCTACCGCATTACTGCAATTCGCTTTTCATGTGCAACTCTCATTCCACCACAGTTCATTTCCAATTAACGTAGGATGCAGTGGCAAGGCTGCAAACCAAAATTAGCTGCCAGTCAAATGTCACACCTATTCTTGCAACCCTTCCATGGGTTCCAGTGAAATTCAGAATCAACTTTGAAATTCTGTTACTAACATATAAAGCATGGACAGGCTCCTGATTGTATACAGATATAACAACTCTCAGCCTGCTGACATACTAGCCTTTAATCAGGAGATTGTTGTCTACTCTTAGAACTTTGCCTGGAAAATGATAAATTCTTGAATTCCCTGAGGTGCTCTGGCTGTGGTGGAATAGCTGTGATTTATAGGGATTATCTAAACTGTGTGCTATTTAATCCTGTTTTTTCTTATATTGTTTCCAATTTCAGATTTCTGCTCTTCAAAATTCAGTGTCAATATCCAGTTTGCACAATGCACATGCATCTTTACATAATAAAGTTGACATTCTTCAGGTAAATGTCAGTTGTTATTGTTATTGTATATTGATATTGATATTGTTATTATAAAAAGCACTGGGACTTGGTATTGGAGAACCACTGATGTTTCATAAAGTCCCATCTGTAACTGGCAAAGCTATGGATGGGGTTGGTGTTATAAATAGGGGTGGATTTAAAAACTTGATTTCCCGATTCAAATCATTTTTTTTGACTGATTCATTAAATCCTGTTCTCACACCTTGGCTCGTGTGATTAGGTAGAGCATCAATAGGGGGTCCATGACCCTCTTGGGGGCACTCCCAGAGGCTTAAAATCATCTGGGACACTCCTCAATTCCTCTTAGAAATGAAGGAGCTTCTTGGATGAAACGTCTTCAGAAACTTAAAGAAGTCCAGATGCTTTTCTTTCCGAGCTCCTTAGACCACAGTAGACTAACTTAATCACTTAACTGGCCTGGTTTGTGCTTATAAAAATACAACAATCATTACAAAAATTATTTTTGAGAATTTAAGAATTATTTTGTTCTTATTGTTCAGTTGCTTTAATAAAACAGAAGGTGTGTTCATAGACAGACTTCCTACATATAGTTAACGTCTACAGACAAAAAAACAGTTTTGGAATATTGAACACAGAGCAGAAACTCCTGTCTGCCCTGTGGCATTTTAAGCACCACTGATGTCACTGAGCATTAATGCACTAATGAAAGCTGGATCTGTAAACAGCAGGGTTGAGATTCAGTCACTGTGGAGGGAGACACAGCTAGGAAAGATTCACACATATTCAGACAATAATATGCACACCTGTTGTAGAGAGACTTCAGTAGTCTTAAAATTGCATTGAAAAGCTATCTTTAAATGGCTCAGTGATCAACAGAACAACTTCTTTATGCATGTATGTCAAATTCAAATTCAAATTTTATTTGTCACACACACACAACCATACACAGTATGACATGGGGGGTGAAATGCTTGTAGCTGCGCAATGCCCGACCATTAAATGACAGAAAAAAGATTTACAGTATTTACAATTTACTACAAAATTTACAAATTAACTTAGGAATTTACAGTAAAAATAAAAATAAATAAAAATGTGCAAACAGCAGAGAGAGATTATAAAGATTATAAATTATAGGAAATTATAGGAAATGTGTGGTGGTGCGTGTGGTGATGTGATGTGTGTGAGAGTCCAGTCTTATAGTGATGTGTGTGGGAGAGTACAGTCCTACACCTGGTTCAGGGCCCGAATAGCCTGGGGGAAGAAGCTCCTCCTCATTCTCTCTGTTTTGGCCTTAAGGGAGCGGAAGCGCTTCCCAGACCTCAACAGTGAGAAGAGTCCATTGTTGGGATGGGAGACGTCCATCATAATCTTCCTAACTTTGGACTCGCACCGCTTGGTGTAGATGGACAGCAGGTCAGGGAGCTCTGATTGAATGATGCGTTCGGCCGAGCGCACCACTCTTTGCAGATCTCGTCTGTCCTGCTTGGTGCTGTTCCCAAACCAGGTGCAGATGTTTGCCGTCAGGACGCTCTCGATGGTGCAGCAGTAGAAGTTCTTGAGCACCTTCAGTGGCAGATGGAAGTCTCTAAGTCTTCTGAGGAAGAAGAGACGCTGACGGGCTTTCTTAACCTGGGTGTTGATGTGGCAGGACCATGACAGGTCCTGAGTGATGTGGACACCCAGGTATCGGAAACTGTCCACTCTCTCCACTGGTGTGCCACTGATGATGAGGGGTTTGTAATTCCTCGCCTGCTTTGTGGTGAAGTCCACGATCAGCTCCTTAGTCTTGCTGATGTTTAGGAGGAGGTTATTCTCCTGGCACCAGGTCTCCAGGTTCCTAATCTCCTCCAGGTAGGCCGTCTCGATGTTGTCGGAGATCAGGCCGGTCGTTTATAGTCCGTTATAGTCCGCAGTCCTTTCCACAGGCTCCTAGAGTCGCACTGTCGTAGCTGTGACTCTAGTTTTTCCCCGTAGCTCCGCTTTGCCTTTCTGACCCCCCTGCGCACGTTGTAGGACGCAGCCTTGTATAGGTCCATATTACCGGAGACGAGCCCTTCATTGTAGGCAGCGGTGCGTGATCTCAGAGCGTCGCGGATGTTTTTATCCACCCACGGCTTCTGGTTGGGAAACGTTCGGATGATAGTTCTTTCTGCTGTGTCGTCCGCTAGTTTCCCGATAAATCCCACAACCGCTTCCGTAAACATGTTGATGTCATCAGAGCTGCGCCGAAACATGTCCCAGTCTGCGTCATCCAGTGCGTCCTGCAGCGCGGCCACTGATTGGTCCGTCCAGCGAGCGACCTCCTTCCTGATTGGTGGTTGCTGCTTTAGCCTTTGTTTGTAAGCAGGCATGAGGAAGATGGCGGCATGGTCCGATTTCCCAAATGCCGGCAGGGGTTGAGCCTTGTAACAGTTCTTGAACGGGGTGTAGCAGTGATCTAATGTCCTAGTGCCCCATGTTGTATTGTGTTGTTTGAATAATCTTTGGGTGGCAGCACGGTGGCATGGTGTTTAGCACTGTTGCCGCACAGCAAGAAGGTCCTGAGTTCAATTCCACCAGCAGACCGGGGTCTTTCTGTGTGGAGTTTGCATGTTCTCCCCATTTTTGCGTGGGTTCCCTCCGGGTACTTCGGCTTCCTCCCACAGTCCAAAGACATGCAGTTAGTGGGGATAGGTTAATTGGTTAATCCAAATTGCCCATAGGTGTGAATGTGAGCGCAAATGGTTGTCTGTGTAACCCATATCAACTACGCACTGTCACAAGACCCACGTCAGCTGATTTGATCCCCTTCTCCTGATTTGCTCCTTCCACGTCGCGGCAAGTATGAAAACCGGCTGTGGAGGGATACTTGTGGGTTCGACTCCTGCTGTGGCTGTAAGCTTATGGCGTTAAGAACGGCGTTGGAAAACAAAGCATTTTCTCCCCTCAAACGACTCATGTCAAAGTGAAGACATGTGAGAGATGCACCAAGCGGAAAGCCTTACCTGAAATAGCAGCACCCCTGGTGAACATTCGAACTTATCGACCTCTGGAACTGGTTTGTATGGACTTTTTATCACTGGATCCTGACAGGAGCAGAACCAAAGACATTCTTGTCATAACAGATCACTTTACCAAGTACGCTGTTGCTGTACCCACTCCAAACCAAAAAGCAAAGACTGTCGCCAAATGTCTCTGGGACAATTTCCTGGTTCATTATGGTATCCCAGAAAAGCTGCATAGTGATCAAGGACCAGACTTTGAGTCACGCACAATAAAAGACCTCTGCAAAATGGCTGGAATTCACAAAATAAGAGCTACACCATACCATCCACGAAGAAATCCAGTCGAGTGCTTTAACAGAACACTCCTGAATATGCTCGGAACACTCACCACTGACGAGAAAATTCACTGGAAAGATTTTGTTAAGCCCTTGGTCCACGCATACAACTGCACCCGGCCATTTAAAAGAGCCTTTCTTTCCACTTCCTCCATGTAAAGGTTGGCTACAGTAGGTGACACTGGGGAGCCCATGGTACATCCATGTTTGTGTCTGTAAAAACCCTCATTGTATTTAAAATATGTGGTGGTAATGCAGAGGTCTAACAGTGTTCAAATCTGATTGGTGTGAAGCCGTTTCCATTTTCCAAGGCGCTGTCTTCTTATAGTCGTTTTCTGACAGCCTCCACTGTCTCAGTTCTAGGAATACAAGTGAGGAGAGAGACTGCATCAAAGGACACCATGGTTCATCTGGATTAAGTGTAAGTTTCTGGACCATCGGTAGAGTTTTTAACGTAATGGGGGTGTTACAAAAAGGGGCGCTAGGATGGTGGCAAGGTGTTTGGAAATGTTGTAGGTGGCTGAGTTTATGCTGCTAATAATGGGTCTGAGTGGGACCCCTTCTTTGTGAGGGTATGGCCTCCCTTGCCTATAGACAATGATATGTAGGGCGGTCAATGACTTTGTCCTTTTCAAGTTCTTGTAGGTAACTGATAACTTTCTTTTTGTAGTTGCTTGTGGGGTCTTGTCTTAAGGCTTAAGGCTAGGTGTTGTTGTGTAGTGTAGTCATATTTGTGTGAAAATCCACTGAAAATCAACATCACCATTCCAGGGAACTCCCTGCGGTGGTCCCCCACCCAGGTCCGGATCTCCTCCATACCTGTTTCATGTCCTGGGGGGCAGGGCTATGGCTGCCCACTCCACCATATCATGCCTCCATGTTTGGAGGCATGATATGCCTCCAAACATATCATGCATTATTAGTACAGTATGCTGCTCAGTAACATTCAATGTTTATTATTTACTGTTACTTATGCTTATGTTGGTTGTTGCTGTGGTTTCCCTACTGTGTTGTTCTCTTTTTGCTTGTTTTTTTTTCCAACAGGTGATCTAGCATCAGTGTCTTTTCTCTCTGTCCCTCTTCTCCTCTATTTTTCTTTCCCTCTTCTTCTCATCTTCTCTTTTCTTTATCTTTATCTTTCCCGCCCCTGGTCCTGTCCATTCTGATTGTAATAACTTGAAACTAAAATATACATATATAATAAAGATCAAATAAACTATGACAATCAAGTGGACCAGTTTAGCAAAAGCTGTAATGAGACTTGAGAAAATAAATCTTTTGGGCATTTTTCTTGGCCTTCAGACGATAATACTGATTGCTACAGTGCTGTTGCCGTATGAAAATCTACAAGAACAGTGAGTGTGTGTGCGACAGTGTGGGAAGTCACACATGCAGAGGTTGTGTAAAACATTGACAGTGTCTATTTATTCTATTATAAAGTTATCACAGATAACATTTTTGCTTCAAACACTTATAATAGTCATGTAATAAGAACTAAAGCATCAGTTTTCCTATTCTGTTTTACAACAAGGAAACATTTTGAGATGAAACCTTGTAAAAGGCCCTTTTCTTTAGCCACGTCACAGCACACGACAGTGCTGATGTTAGCTGAGCTAAAGCAAGTGAAAAGGGTTCATTTTACATAGTGAGCGTACCTCTGTCACTGCGCTGAAGAATTGTTAATATCATAATTATTATTTATATGTCCCACTGGACTCGTCTCTTACACCTCCCATGTCCAATTTTGTCTTTCTAAGATGAATCTCTGCAGTTCATCACTTCACTCGGTGCTTCAGTTCACATGACACCTGCTATAAAGATCATGTTTATTTATTTAAAAAAAACATGGTTTGTTCATCTCAGATGTCGCAGCAGGATGTACAAATAAAAAGAGGAATCTTCATTCTCCATCTTCCAACGCCACAATGATCCATTTGTTATAATCTGTATTTTATTAGCATTTTTCACCCTTGAGGTGCGGAGCCATGAAAACCCCAGCCTCCTGGTTTTATGTGTTTTGCTTCACTGGTGATCTAGGAAATTTAGCTCTTCTTTTATGTCACTGTGGTTTTTATGACTTACATTGATCATCAATGTGTAAAACCACTATTGCACAAAGTATGTTATGGGCAGGACTCTTCTCTGTTCATTGTCACAGAAGATGGATAACATCTGTGCTTCACTCTGCTGCCTTGAGCTGAAAATCTGTGATAAAGGAGGATGTCATACAGAAGTCCTGTAGAGAGAAAAGAGAGAGACAAAACAGACCCATTGTAAGCGCCATTTATAGTTACTTAATTTTTCAATTTGAGGTAACTTGTTTGATGCATATTCTGAAATTTGATGTGTGACAATAATGTATATTGTCATCATTTCATATTATTTTCAAAGCTCTCAAGGGATCTTGAGCTTTATTGTGAAAAGTTTATGTGGAAAATAAACAGGCGGATGGCAGAGCCACACGATGAACCGACGCACAAAAACAGTCGCCTGTCGTCCATAGTGTGGTTATTTTAAATGTAAGAGAAATAAATCTAAGAAATTAATATAGTCACTCCTCCCATATAACTTCCACAAGTTATTTTTCTTAAAAATGACACATGCTTTCCAGAATTCTTTATCAGTTTTATTTAATTACTGAGTAAGTCAGTTAAGTAATTTTGTGCACATGTGTCATGGTCCCCGTGCCTCGCCGGTGTTAAAACCTCCCAATTCTTTCGACCTTCGGGCTGAAGGAAGGACAATACTCGGTGTATAAATGCTCAATCAACAATCCTTTATTCCATACAATTCAACACTTCAAGAGCACAAACCATCTGGATGGGGAGACATGCATGAAGAGGGTCACAGCAAAATCTCAAACTGGTGGAGGGTTACTCAAACTCTTATAGCCTCTAGTGGCCCCCACCTAAAAGATAAGGACATGTCCTGGTCAAAAATGACTCCAAGGTTCCTCACAGTGTTACTGGAGGCCAAGGTAATGCCATGTAAGACGATGTAAGATCGCTGGTGAATAAGAGTTTTGTCTTAAATGACTTTTTCCTCGCCTCGTGCTGGACGTTTTGTTCCTGACGGAGACTTCGCCGTGGTGGGTCGTTCTCCTTCTCGGAGCTTCTCCCCACAGACTGCGCCTTCTTCAGCTAAACGAGTCTTACGGGCAGAGGTGGTGACTTAGCCTCAGTTTTTAAAAATAAACATAAAATTCAGCAGCTCCCCTCCCCTACCTACCTACCTAGCTTTGAAGTGCAATTATGCCAAAAATGGCCACACCCTGTTTATGTTTACAAAATACTATAAAATTAATATATATTAAAACATTTTTCTACTTTCATTGACTCGATTTTTTAAATTAGCACCAGTCTTAGTCATGAAAACCAAACTATAATTCAAATTCAGATATTATACCCTTTGAATACCAGTCAGATTAGGCATTATTACTACGCTTTTGGGGGAAAACAGTAATAAAGTTCACATTTTTTAGGATATGAATGATGAAACCTATTATTTCTTTTTATCATCAGTGCAGGTCAGTAACAGTAACAATGATTTATTTTTAGTTTTTTAAGGGGAGGGGGGGGGGTGAATGGCCAAAAAGAAAATCACACATGGTGTGTTAGTGGCCAGAAAGGCAATTTAATGACCAAATAACCACTAAAATGACCAATATTCCAGAGTGTGCTTCTGTGTGCATCCTCATTAGCAGCAGGATGTACTAACCACAGTAGAGTGGTTTTTGTAGGCACACTTTCTACACCTGGTTCAAGGGGCTGCTGTTCCAATCCTGGAGGTGCGCCTTTTACACCTTCTTCTCACTTCGTTGGTGGGGTGTGGGTCACACTCTGGGTCAGACTACTGTATCTTGAGATCAATGGCAGAAGTGGCTGAGAATAAGGGACAAGGGTGTCTTGCAGTTGTTGAGGTCACCAGCACGTGTCCCAGCTCTCTCAGGATCACTCTTCATTTGTAGGTTGTAGAGGACCCCCCCACTTCAGTGAAGTTGTTTCCGGCGGGACAAAGACATCGTATCCCAAGACATCCAGGAGATTGGAGAAAAGAGCCATCAGTTAGTTTTCCTTCAACAACTCGAGGTGCCAACATCCTCTCTAAGTTATCCAAGCAATATTTGTGCCTATTGTAGTCCAGGATTGGTTCTTGCTTTCACGCATCCTTTATTCCCCATCACTGACTGCTGGTTCCTTGTGTGTTGCTGTCAAAAGAAGCACATTCCTCTGTTGCTTTGGCATGTGGGATATTGCCGTGGCAGTTTTGGTGAAGCCAAAGACAGACGACAAAATCTTCCTCTGTTGCAACTGGAGGAGCTGAGGAGGAAGCTCTGGGTTGTTTCCCCTGTGCCAGTTTTCATCTGAGGGGTTCCTCTGCCAAGGTGCCCGAAGTAAAGACGTTGTCCTCGGAGCTCCTCCGTCAGTTGGAGTCTGAACCCCATGCCTTTTTTACTTCCTGAGAACTTCCAGTGTTGTCATCCAACATGCTATGTATTGCTTTATTCTGGTTTAGGCTTCATCTCCACTTCATCTATAATCCTCCAATCCTCACACCTTTGCCTCCCGTCCAGGTTTGTCAGGGTGCACAGCAGCTAAAAGATCTCCTTTGTTTTAAAAAAGTCAAAAGTAGATCTCAGGCTGCTAATGCAGGAAACTACACACAGGCTGAGCCCTGGTTTGATACCAGTGGGTACTGGATTGTAGAGCAGTCTCTCTTCAGTGGTGGGACCCACATGGTTTTCCTTTCATGAGGGATCCACTCAGTCGCCAGCTCCTCTGTCTCAGAAAATGCTCCTATGTTCTTTTCCATCAGCTGCTCGGCCTCCACCTCCATGCCCCCCAACCCCAATCCTCCCCCAACCCTCATCATCAGTGGTGATGCAGTCAGCCTCTTTGGAGATTGTCCCCTCATCTTCTGGAGAGGAAGTTTCTTCATCTTGGGCAGATGTCTTTTCTTCAAGGACAGAGGACTGCTGCTGTCCTTGCTCTCTGACCAGATGATACAGACAGTGCTTGAAGCAGTGATGACCTTCTTGCCATACTGCCAGAATAAATGATCTGGAAGCTGTTAGGCTTACTCACAGCAGTAGCAACGTCTGCACCTGCAGAAACTCCAGGACACGTTTACAAACAGTGTTTGTTGTTGTTTGCGCTGCAGCTGCAGGTTTGAACTCTGCAAAATGTCCTGTGATTGGGTTTGTTTTTGTTTTTGTTTCTAGAGTTAATATTTTGGGTATGGTCTCTTTTTATGAAAAATACAAGAGTAAAAGTGCTTTTCACATGTGCTTCAAAGCTGAGTTTGACTGGGAACCTCAAAGCTCAATAACCTGCATCCACAGAAATTCACTGCAGCCTATGTAATGTTTGATGCGTCATTATTTATTCCAGTCTAGCTTGCAAATACATGTTTGTGCTGCAATGTCATGCACAAACACAAACTATTAGATCCTTAAGATCAAACCTATGTCAAAATTGTTTCATTATTTTGGTCCATTGGAGTGTGGTCAGCCATCAAAGGCCGCTACTAGAAACGAGGAATATTACATGAAATCGCTTGATTTGCCAAAAATGGGTAAATGATGTAATTTGGTAAAAAACATTAAAAACTACAATTTTCATGTGTTGAGTTTAGAATGAAAGCAATTTCCCTAAATAGTACTGTCAATAACAAGGAATCAATAAAGGTGGTTATAATGGGTTTCAATTGGCCAAAAATGGCCACGATAGAGTCAAGAGGAACAATTTGGTGTATAGTGAATATTATTGATATTATTAAGGAGCTGATGTTGAAAATTAAAAAATCAGAAAAAAATACACACCTTTGGAAAGTTTCATTCCATTAACAGAACAAAAATGGTTGAAAAAAGAAAAGTGAAGTGGCCACAAATGGCCAGGATAGAGCCCAGAGGGTTAAAGGCCATACCCTTGATCTGTTTTTTTCATATGACCTGGACATTTGTATTAAGGACATTGACAATGTTTGGTTCTCTGATCACTTCCCAGTTATTTTTTGATGCTGATTTATGCACATAATTAATCCTGAAACTGTGGCTAATTTTTCTGTGGCCTTCCTTAATTCTCCACCCACTATTCTTGATTGTCCTATACCTCATACAGTTGATGACTTTGCTAATTCTTTGCTATCCACATGCTCCTCTATCTATGATGTTGTAGCACCTATTAAAATGAAATGTCCTAGAACCCATTCCCAGCGTTGGTTAAAGGACTCTACACGTGCCCTATGACGTGTGTGTCGCCGAGCTGAGAGGAGGTGGAAAAAAGATAAGCTCCAGGTATGCTTTGAAGCTTCATACGTAAGATATCAAAATGCTGTTCAAATGGCTTTTTGTTTTCTGAAATGATTGAGACTAATGGCCATAATCCTCGAACGCTGTTTAAAATCTTTAATTCAGTGGTCAATCCCTGTCATGAAATGCCGGCGGTGTCTTCTCCGGCCCTCTGTGTACAATTTTTTAATTATTTCACGGATAAAATTTTATCTCTCAAGTCTTCATACCCTTTAGATGTGAGCCCTGCTTTCACCCTTGGATGTTTATCAACTTTTCGTCAGTTGTCCTTAAGCAAATAGTTGGAAAACTGAAATATACAAATTCTATACATGATATTCTCCCATCACGCATTATCAAGGATGGTTTTGATGCAATTGGGCCCAGTATTTTATCTCTAATGAATTCATCATTGTTTCCTGGCCATGTTCCGGAGCCTCAAAATGACTTTGTGAACTGCAGGCCGATTTCCAAACTCCCGTTCCTGTCCAAAATCTTAAACTCCAGGCCTATTTGAATGCGAACAACATCAGTGATAAATTTCAGTCTGGCTTTAAACCATGTCATAGCACTGAAACAGCTCTCCTGATAGTCCTTCATGATCTTCTCCTAATTGCCAATTCAGGCCATTCTGCGGTCTTAGTCTTACTGGACTTGTCCTCAGCCTTAGATGTGGTGGACCATAATATTCTACCAACGAGGTTAGAACTTACAGTGGCCATTAGAGGTGATGCCCTTAACTGGTTTAAATCATATATTTCTAACGGGTCCTCCTCTGTCACTCTGGGTACCTATTCTTCCTCTGCTGCATCCTTCTGATGTGGCGTGCCTCAAGGCTCTGTGTTGGGCCCAATGTTATTCTCACTGTATATGGTACCTCTAGGCTTAATCTTTGAAAAATACAACATGTTATTTCATTGTTATGCTGATGATATACAAATGTACTTTCAGCTAACTGATGATGTTGCTCTGTCACTGCACTGCTTCCTAGAGTGCATGAGAGAAGTCAAAGAACGGCTTTTTGGCAACTCTCTTATCTTAAATGAGAAGAAAACCAAAATTTGCGGTGTTTGACAGTCATTTCCCCCAGGGCCAACTAGTTGATACCTTTGGATCCCTTGCCACTTTTCTCTCTGACACTGTTAGTAATCTAGGTGTGCTGCTGGATAGCTCTTTCAAATTTGACAAACAAGTGTCCTCTGTTGTCAAATCTAGCTTCTACTAACCATGTCTTATTTTGAAGGCTAAGCATTATGTACCACATAAGGATCTTGAAAAGCTTATTCATGCCTTTGTGACCTCTAGATTGGATTACTGTAATTCCCTTTACTTTGGTCTCCATGGTGCACTTCTCCATAGAATGCAGCTTGTCCAAAATGCCGCGGCACGCCTTTTGACTGGTACCAGAAGGTTTGCCTCTGTCACCCCTGTCCTTGCTGATTTGCACTGGCTTCCCATCAAATACCGCATAAAACATTGCTGCTCACATTCAAAATTTTAAATAATACAGCGTCTAGCTACTTGTCGAACATCTTAGACCATACACCCCTGGGACAGCTCTCAGATCATCAGCCCAACTACACTTCAGCCTGGATCCCGGCTTAAGACCAGAGGTGACCGTGCATTTGCCCTGGTTGCACCTAACCTGTGGAACAACCTTCCCATTGCTATTCGCACGTCTGACTCCATCGAATCATTTAAATCCCAGTTAAAAACTCACTTATTTAACTTTGCTTTCCCAACTTAACTGTCAGTTAAGAATCCTCCCACGTTTGCCTCTTAAATCAAGCCAGTCCATTCTTTCAGTTGCTCTTTTTTTTTTAAACTAACTTTAGTCTTTTTAGATAACTTAAGTTTTGGTTTCAGGGTTAGGTAGAACATTTTCCTTCTCTGTATATGTGGACTAGACTACTCAAAAATAAATCAGTTCACCATAGTTGCATTAGGTTGTTGAAAGTGTTGTAGTGATTAGAGACACTCTAACTCCCATTTTCTGTCTGGTTAAGTCCACTAAGAAAGTCATTGTCACCACCTCCAAGTGTTGGAGAAGAAGTTATCCAGATGCAGGCAGCTGTATCGGGTATAAAACTACTTATTTAACCCTTTAAGGCCTACCATAGAACCAAGTCCGCCAGTGCTTATATTATATTTTTACATGCTGTGGAGCCATTTTTGGGAACATTTCAAGTTGCTATACATAAATACAACCATTATAGCCCAGATTTTAATAATATGTCTGCATTAAGTGCATAGTGATTACATAAATTGCAAAAAAGTGCAATAAACTACAAAAAAATGTAAAATCGTTTTTGTTTTTTTAACATATATTTCTAGTTAGAGAAATTTAAGAGGCTTATCCCTCAAAACTGTAAATACAAAAAAGTTGCACAAAATAGTTTCCCACCACAGGAAATTTATTTTGAGTGTCTTCATAGTTTTATTTTTGAAATACACCAATTTTTATATACTGCAGGAAAAACAAAAATAAATATTATAGTGCAAATTTACAAAAAAGCAGCATATGCATCAAAATAAACTATTTCCAGCAGTGCAATATGAGTCCTAAGCATCCCAGAAACCACACAGAAAGTCATAAAGTCAAACATAACTTTTAAAAACACCAGTATAGGCTCATGAGGCTATATGGTAAAAAAAAAACTACATTTCCGCGAAAATGGCGTCACTTCCGGTTTCGGGCAGGTAATGGCGGACATGCAAAAGTTCGCGCTGACGTCTATTCCAACGTAGGAAGTGCTATTAACAGCTGATCAGATCGGCAAAGCGTGTTTCTGGAATATTATGTCTTTGTTGCTGCAAGTGCTTTTTATGCAGTTTTTGCAAAGCTATATGTGGAAGGAAACTGTGACCGAGGACAAGCTGATGGCATAAGATGTAAGTACAACTCCGGTTTCATATGCAAAAAAATTATTGCGCTAGCTCACGTGGTTGCAGAGCTACTGGGATCTAAAAGTAGTTATGCAAAACAGAGCGTGCCCGCTCCCACCGGTTTTGAAGGGTTAAAACACATTGTCTGCTCCTGGAGGCTGCGAATGGTCTGGTCCTCCAGAATCCATCTCTATTTACCTCTGACTCCTGGGGGGTGTTACTGTGGCTTCCCACCCTCATGTAGAAATTAAGAAATTAAAGAAACACCGGAACAAGAGGAGCCTATAGAGAATTTATAGAAGTATTCTTGGAAAAGCAAAATGTGTTTGGCACAACAGTGTATTCAGATCATAATTCTGATTGCAAACACTACCAGACAGGACAGGATATATAGAAAAAGAAAAAGGCAGGTTTTAATCGTGCAAAATGGAAATGAGGGCACCTTAAATCTTGCTTTTGGACTGGTAAGTTTAACATCACCATTCATGTTACATCTGACAATGTGAAATGTTTGACTTGTGGGATAAAAGAGCATTCTTTCATTTTCTTTACAGCCGACCACTGCTAAGGCCATGCTCCCTGGCCTGGTCAAAGCCGCCACATGTGAGAGGTCAGCCACCCTTCAGAAAAAGCCCACGATCTCATGATGTAGATCGACAGGTAAATTGAGAGCACACTTTCGTGCTCACCTCTTTATTTGAGTGAGAGCTGGAGGCACGGGTGAGTTACACTCCCCATAATGAGGCTGCAGCAAACTCTTAGAGGTGAGCTGAGGTGCTATCCTGACACCAGTAGTTAATTGATGATTATGAACAGTCCATTTTCTTGGCAAAATCATTCATTTTAATGGCGTGACTATTGGCAGGAAAGACATGTGGGTAAGAGGTCCCTACGGTGGCCTCTAAGGGACACTTTGGTATGAGAGGTTTACATCAGTGAGTGACGCTCACCATGGTAATCTAATCTTCTGGCAGGAAGTATCAGGGGAACAAAAACAAGTTTCATTTTCTGTCTTAGAGGCAGGATATGAAGCTTGCTGCAGAGAGGTGTTACTGAGCCAACAGGAAAAAAACTATGCAGCAGGCAGATAATCAGACATTGCTGGTATTTTACATTTGAATATTTCTCTCCACCTAACTGCAGTGGTCCTCTAATTGAATCTATACAATGCTGATCTTTTATTTGCTATCCTCAAATGAGCTGTTTGTTCATGAACAATGAAATATATGACTTCCATGTCATTTTAACAGTATAAAACACTACCAGTAAGGATGAAAATACCTACACTGATCACCAGTCACAACTTTGCAGGTTATGTCCTTATTAAAGCTCTGTGATTGATTTTATATTTCTATTAAAATAGGTCAAATGAAGGGTTACTTCACGTCGAAGTCTGGACTTCTAGAAGACTGACAGATTCCATTATAAGCGATATCAGTCTTCTAAAAGTCCAAAGTAACCACATAGTTAGACATGGTTCAGTCAAATTTGATTTAAAATGTCATTACCTTTGCTCTGGCAACAGATTTCCAATTTCATTGATGGTATTCAAAGAATTACTACAAAATAAATAAAATAGAAGCCCCAATCTATTTTAGTATGATAGATAATATGTACAGTTACTATGCCATACCATTAACCCTTTAAGACCTACCATAGAACCAAGTCCGCCAGAGCATATAGTATATTTTTACATGCTGTGGAGCCATTTTTGGGAGCATTTCAAGTTGATATACATCAATACAACCATTATAGCCCAAATTTTAATAATATGTCTGCATTAAGTGCATAGTAATTACATAAAATGCAAAAAAGTGCAATAAACGGAGGAAATAAAGGAAATTTATTTTGAGTGTCTTCATAGTTTTATTTTTGAAATACACCAATTTTTATATACTGCAGGAAAAACGAAAATAAATATTATAATGCAAATTTGCAAAAAAGCAGCATATGCATCAAAATAAACTATTTCCAGCAGTGCAATATGAGTCCTAAGCATCCCAGAAACGACACAGAAAGTCATAAAGTCAAAGATAACTTTTAAAAACACCAGTATAGGCTCATGAGGCCCTGATGGTAAAAAACGACATTTCCGCAAAATGACGTCACTTCCGGTTTCGGGCAGGTCATGGCGGACATGCGATAGTTCGCGCTGATGGACGTAGGAAGTTTTATGAACAGCTGATCGGATCGGCAAAGCGTGTTTCTGGAATATTATGTTTTTGTTGCTGCAAGTGCTTTTTATGCAGTTTTTGCAAAGCTATATGTGGAAGGAAACTGTGACCGAGGATGAGCTGATGGCATAAGATGTAAGTACAACTCCTCCGGTTTCATATGCAAAAAAATTATTGCGCTAGCTTACGTGGTTGCAGTGCTACCGGGATTTAAAAATAGTTACGCAAAACAGAGCGTGTCCACTCCGACCGGCTTTAAAGGGTTAATGATGTTATGTTTAACCTGTACTAAAACTAACAATCTTGGTAATACAAGTGACCGCTACTACCCTGTCACCTAGAAACTACAATAGTTAATACTAGATTGTCATGTGGCGCTGTGTGGTAGGCGGGGTAGGACCCAAATGCAAGGCTCCTAACATAAAGGGAAGAACAAAAGAAGGCAGCTTTATTGCTGTTAAAACTCGAACATTAGATACAGTACAAGAAAAACTAAACCAAAAACTAGAAACAAGGAAGTATGTCTTTGAAGGTTCTCAGTGATCTGGGCCATAGTAGTCTAAGGAGCTTGGAAAGCATCTGGAAGACGTTTCACCTCATCAGAGAAGCTTCTTCAGTTCTTAAAGCAGCTGGTGGAGAGTCCCAGTTACTTAAGCCCTATTGGGAGTTCTTTTCAAGCTTCTTAGACTAGAAAGAAGGAACTGAAACTTAGACTGGAAACTGAAAGCACAGAAAACCTGGACCACAGAGAAACACACAACACTGAGGGATGACACGACAACAGGCAGAGGAAGACAGAGGACTAAATACACAGAGCATAGCAAGGGGAAGGGAAACACAGCTGGGACTAATCGAACATAAAGAGACAGGGAGGAAGCAAAAGTGAATACACTGAACACGAGACAAGGGACTACCAAAACAAAACGGGGAACATGAGACACAATAAGATACAGACTTGACACTGGGAGCAGGGAGAAACAGACATGAAAACAAAACTGACAGGGTAGGCAGAAAGGAAACACAGAATGAAAACTGAACCGTGTCCACACCAACCCCCGAAAAAACAAAAAACCAAAAAAAAAATCAAGGAGCTAGAGTCCAATTGGCAGGTGAATGCAGTTCTGGAGGCTGATCGCAAAGCCAGCGACAGAGCAGGTTCTCGGGGCCAACCGGGAAGCCGTAGCAGTTCTGGAGGTGGAGGAGGTAGAGTGAAACAAGACAACGATCCAAGACTCCGCTGCTACATATGACATACAACAGGCAATCAACACAGGACTATGTAAAGTGCAATGTGCAAAAATGGCCCCCACAAAAAAAAACAACCAATAAAACAAAACAAGACAAGACAGTGCCACACTAGACAGAAGAGGACAATGCAGGAACAAGACAGTATTTTGCACTGAGTATCGTGCAAAAAGCAACTTGGTGTCTAAAGGTAAGTAAGTAAAATGTATTTTTATTTCACTTTTGATAGATAAAAATCACAAAGTGCTTCACAATAAAACCAGAAATATAAATAATAATATAAAACACTGAGAAAATTAAAAGTTTGTTTGTATAGAAATGTCTTAGCTGCTTTTTAAAAGAGTCGATGGAGTCTACACAGCATAAAGGTCTTAAATAATCAGGCCCCATCTTATCTTAATGACCTTGTAGTACCATATCACCCTATTAGAGCACTTCGCTCCCGCTCTGCAGGCCTACTTGTTGTTCCTAGAGTATTTAAAAGTAGAATGGGAGGCAGAGCCTTCAGTTTTCAGGCCCCTCTTCTGTGGAACCAGCTTCCAGTTTGGATTCAGGAGACAGACACTATCTCTACTTTTAAGATTAGGCTTCAAACTTTCCTTTTTGCTAAAGCATATAGTTAGGGCTGGACCAGGTGACCCTGAATCCTCCCTTAGTTATGCTGCAATAGATGTAGGCTGCCGGGGATTCCCATGATGCATTGAGTTTTTCCTTTCCAGTCACCTTTCTCGCTCACTATGTATTAACAGACCTCTCTGTGTTGAATCATATCTGTTATTAATCTCTGTCTCTCTTCCACAGCATGTCTTTTATCCTGTCTTCCTTCTCTCACCCCAACCGGTCGCAGCAGATGGCCCCGCCCCTCCCTGAGCCTGGTTCTGCTGGAGGTTTCTTCCTGTTAAAAGGGAGTTTTTCCTTCCCACTGTCGCCAAAGTGCTTTCTCATAGGGGGTCATATGATTGTTGGGTTTTTCTCTGTATCTATGAAGCGCCTTGAGGCGACTTTTGTTGTGATTTGGCGCTATATAAATAAAATTGAATTGAATTGAATTGAATAAAGACAACGGAGGAGAGTTCCACAGCCCTGCTGCCTGAGAAGCCCGATCCATGTGTTTGGAACAGAGTACGTGGGACCAACAGTGACCTCTGACCTGAAGACCCAAGTGCTCGTGATGAAGCACGAGGTTTCAGCAGGTCAGAGATAAACTGTGGAGCTTCACCATGAAGACCTCTAAAAGGTGCGACTAAAATTTTAAAATGAAACCTAAAATTTACTGACAACCAATGAAGAGAAGCCAAAACTGGAGTAGTATGTGACCTCCTGTTGGTGCCATAGCATTCTGTACAGTCGGAAAGTGATATTAGAGCACTTCGCTCTCACACTGCAGACCTACTTGTTGTTCCTAGAGTATTTAAAAGTAGAATGGGAGGCAGAGCCTTCAGTTTTCAGGCCCCTCTTCTGTAGAACCAGCTTCCAGTTTGGATTCAGGAGACAGACACTATCTCTACTTTTAAGATTAGGCTTCAAACTTTCCTTTTTGCTAAAGCATATAGTTAGGGCTGGACCAGGTGACCCTGAATCCTCCCTTAGTTATGCTGCAATAGACGTAGGCTGCCGGGGATTCCCATGATGCATTGGGGTTTTCTTCTTCACTCACTATGTGTTAACAGACCTCTCTGCATTGAATCATATCTGTTATTAATCTCTGTCTCTCTTCCACAGCATGTCTTTATCCTGTCTTCCTTCTCTCACCCCAACCAATCACAGCAGATGGCCCCGCCCCTCCCTGAGCCTGGTTCTGCTGGAGGTTTCTTCCTGTTAAAAGGGAGTTTTTCCTTCCCACTGTCGCCAAAGTGCTTGTTCATAGGGGGTCATATGATTGTTGGGTTTTTCTCTGTATGTATTATTGTAGGATCTACTGTACAATATAAGGCACCTTGAGGCGACTGTTTTTTTGATTTGGCGCTGTATAAATAAAATTGAATTGAATAATCCAAACGAGAAGACATAAAAGCACGAAGAATCATCTCCAGTTCTGCCTTTGACACCAGTTGTCCGAGTTTAGAAAGGTTTCTTCAATGATAAAAACATTTCTGAACCAGTTGTTTGTGTGTTTCTCAAGACACATTGAACTGTCAAATATAACACCTAAGTTGTCGTCCCCTATGTAGCCGGTGTATCAGAGAAACTCAGGAGGGTTTTCTCCAAGCATGACATCCCGGTGTACTTCAGACCCAGCAACACGCTCAGACACAAACTGGTTCATCCGAAAGACAAAACGCCAAAACACAGACTTAACAATGTGGTGTTTGCTGTACAGCAGCGAGGAATGCCCAGACCTCTACATTGGAGAGACCAAACAGCCACTTCACAAGCGCATGGCACAACACAGAAGAGCGACCTCCACAGGACAAGACTCAGCATCCATCTGCATCTAAAGGTCAAAGGTCACTCTTTCAAGGATGCCAATGTTCACATTTTGGACAGAGAGGACAGATGGTTTGAAAGAGGAGTGAAAGAAGCATCTATGTCCACTGTGAGCGACCATCTTTGAACAGAGGCGGTGGTTTACGACACCAACTCTCTGCCATTTATAATCCAGTTTTGAGATCCCTCCCAGACGCCTTAACGCCCACTCACACCCTGGGCCATCTGACCTCAGGAATTCGCATGATAAGGTGGGGCCAGGTTTCACAATGAACTCACCTGAAACTCTGGCTGATTGGGACCCACACCCAGTTTCACACCTTGGCTCAGGCGATTAGAGGATCATCAGGGGGTCCTTTTGTCCCTCTGTGGGGGGAAACTCCCACTAGGTTTATATCTGGGACTCCCCACCATTTGACCTTAGAACTGAAGAAGCTTCTCGGATGAAGGTGAAACGTCTTCAAGTAACTTAAAGAAGTCCAGACGCTTTTCTTTGCAAGCTCCTTAGACTACGATGACCTGGATGACTGAGAACCTTCACAGACAACACCCAAGTTTCTGAGACTCGACTGAAAATAAGGGTCTAAAAAACTGATATGCTGCTTAATTTCTGAAAACATGGGACGGAGCAAAAATCAAAGTTTCTGTTTTATCTGTATTTAAGTGGAGGAAATCATTGTTTAACCATTGTTTGATTTCTGACAATTATTTAAACAAGGCAATTTACAAAACTCAGAAGCTTTGAAAGAACAGTTTAACTGAATGTCATCAGCACAGAGATGATAAGAAATATTATTAGTGGAGTCAGTGACAGGATAATTTGGCCCAGAGGGAGTATATAAAGCAAAAAGAGAATTAGACCTAAAACAGAGTTACAAGGGTCTGTTTTGAGAAGGCAGAACTGATGTTTCAGAACACTTGATCCATACAGGCACTAAAAGTTTTCCCAGATAGATTCAACAGAAATCATTTTAAGACAACACCAGTAATCCCAAACAAGTCCTTCAGCCTATTTATCATGATGCTGTGATCAATAGTATCAAAAGCAGAGGTGAGATCCAACATAACGAGAACGGTGTACTTTCCAGAGACTGCTGCCATCAAAATGTCGCAGTTTCAGTGAACAGTTTGCGGAAACCAGACTGGAAAATGTCCAAAACATTGTTTTTCTCCAAAAAAGTTGTTAAGTTGTTCTGCAACTGTTTCTTTTTTTCCCAATATCTTTGACACAAGTGATACTTTTGATATTGGCCTGTAACTGTTTGGAGGAGATGGTGTGTTTGCATGTGTACGTGTGTGTGTGTGTGAGATACTGCAGATAAGTGCTTGTTAATGACATGTATGAAGGTGTCAGTCCAGTCACTGAGTGTTCAGCAGTCTGACGGTCTGGGGAAAGAAACTGTTTTGCAGTCTTTTTCACGTCTTTCTGTTTCCATGATCATCGCCTGCTGCTCCTCCTGTTTTGAAGGCTTTCCCTTCAAGCACACCTGTGACACTCAGTGCTGGTAGCTTTGTGGATGGAACAGGTGTGCTGTAAGAGTCATTGATGGAGGGAAGAGAGGCTCCAATGATCTTCTTAGCTGCTCTCACTATCCGTTGTAGGGTATTTCGATCAGAACATGGTGAGAATGGATGGATGGAGCTTTTCTCAGCTTCTGCAGGAAGTAGAGACATTGTTGTGCCTTCTTAGTTATGGAGCTGGTGTTGAGGGACCAGGTTCTCCGTCAGGTGGACACAGAGGAGTTTGGTGCTCTTAACGACCTCCATAGAGGGTCCATCGATGTTCAGTCAGAAAGTAAAGGAGGTCAGACACTCGCTGTTCCCAGGGCTGCCTTGTTGCCTGCTCTGAAGGCGGAGTCTCGAGTCTTTAGCAGCTCACGCACTTCTGCAGTCATCCACAGTTTCTGGTTGGAGCGTGTTATGATAGTCTTGGAGTCAGTGACATCATCGATGCACTTGCTGATGTAGCTGGTCACAGATGATGTGTTCTCCTCCAAGTTGGTGCAGTCACCATTTGTTACAGCCTCCCTGAACATGTCCCAGTCAGTGAAGAGCAGAGAGAGCTCCTGCAGGCCAAGTTCTCACCTGTCTCAGAACCGGTTTACAGCATCTGACGAGTGGTCTGTATGCCGGAATTAGCATAACTCCGGCATACAGGTCTGAGTGTCCGAGGGGGGGCAGAGCCGTGAAGAACCTTTGAACAGGTAATAAAGTCTCTGTTTTTCCCCCATGATTCTTCTAAGCCTGGAAATACAAAGACAGTCTTAGAACACAGGTGAGTAAGAAAAACTCAAAGACTAATAAAATAACTAACAATAACTGAATAACTCAAAGAATGTAAATAAACACCAAACACTGGGTGGCAGGGCCAGGACAGCAGGGTCAGAGCTGTTTTGGAGAGGCAGTGGTGATGGACAATATATTAGGCATGTGGTTTTACTGCTGTGGCCTATGCACAATAATATGCATATTTATTTTTTGTGGACATTAACATTACCCATGTGCAGATTGGAAAACATTTTATTATGTACCTCAAGCTGTTCATATTTATATTTTCACTCTTTTCACTGACAGTGCACCAAGAGACCCATCTGGACCTTGGTTTGTTTCTGGAGGCTCATGTTTGTCAGTCATGTTTTGGAAAAAGGCCTGTGAGTGAAATTTCCATTTACTGCCACTACCATCCACAGTTGCTTTAGAAATGCCACAAGGGATTTTCATTATTTTTGAGTAAATATAATTTATTGTAGATGGGTAAATGTGCTCAGCTAGAGCAGGAAAGCGCTATAAAAGTACCCGTTCATTTACCATGTAAGCATCTAATGTCTAGTGTTTTTGAGTTCTTAGTAAATTCACCTCTTGTTCATCACATCCAATTATTAGACACCACCTGCAATTTAAAGTGTTTGTCAAAATTTTTCACAAGTGTTTTTTTTTAAACACATCAAGGGATTTTCAACATGACATTTCGAAAGAGAATATTTTTCGTTTGGAAACCATAAATTATTTCTGCTTAATTAACAGAATTATTTCATAAAAAACCCAAACTACTAGCATCAATATTATTACCCACAGATATCCGGCCTTTTATAAAGCCATAGCAGAGTCCCAAAACACAAATGAAAAAATGATTTTAAACTCGTTTTCATTCTAACCTGCATAGTTTTCAGCCATTATGCAGGATTCAGCTAAACTTAAAATCACAGCTTTTGTTAATGCTTACAAACCAGGAAGACATCAAAAGCACAGCAGTGACTGAGTGGACTGACTGACAGCCAGAGGCTGGTCACGCAGTGAGGGAGGACATGACAAAGAACAGAGCGACATGCAGACAATACATACACAGGAGGGTGATTAAGAGAAGGGGAGATGCATGCAGAAGACCTTTAAAATAAAACAAGAAGTAACGCACACACAGACACACACACACACACACACACACAGAGACGTGAACTTGATACTGGAACTCGGAATAAACACAAAAACAAGACAGCCTGGAGAGACAATGGGAGGAACTATCAAGGGATGGATAATGAAATATAATATATATATATATATATATATACACACATATGTATATATATATATATATATATATATATATATATATACACATATACATAATAACTGCAGTAATTACACCCTTTTGCACACACTACAGTAAAATAGCAAATGACAAAGTTCACATGTCAGAGTCAAATGTCAATCATATATATTCTGCCTCTGTAATATTCTTTATCAATATTCTTGATATTTATAATTGAGCGATTTATATATATTAGTGCTATTTATTAAATTTGTAATCTCTGTAACTTATTGTATTGTTTAAATAGTTTAGTCTGTTACTGTTACTGTCTTGGACCAACTGTAACCCACACCGTTTCCTTAGGGTTTAATAAAGTATTCTGATTGTGAATTAAAAAATAGAGTAAAATAAATAAATACTAAAAATACCATAGCAGCTGTAGTGCAAAGGTAATGGTTTAAACATGTACAATGTGTACAATGATTTTGCAATAAATCATGGGCATGGCTGAGGAGACTGGAGGCAAACAAACACAGTGACACTGATGACAGGACACACAGACTGGACATGATTGGAAAAAAACATAAACTAGAAATCAAGAACTAAAAATGTCACATTCAAAGGGACTAGAAGATAACATACTCAGGAAGTAGAATATACATGATCTTAAAGTTTCAAAGAAATTAAAAATAAGTTGAGAACAAAACTCAAAAACTGGATCTACTGGAACCAAGAGACAGACTTTAGATGGGGGGTGAATAAAAAAGCAAAGAAGTCGCCTGCCTGACTGAACTATCACTAAACTCCATGTGGCACTTGACATAAAAATAATTCTAATGAAAGTCATTAGATTAAGACCATAATTTTCATAGAAATTAAGCGTAAGAGAAATTTTTTTACGAAAGCATGTGATATATTACTCCACAGTGTGAGTCAGTGCTTCCTATGATAACAGTCAAGTGAAACAGAAACTTAAATAAGATATTATCGTAGTCTTAGTAGTAAAAAAAGGGATTTCAACTTGGGAGCTGTGACTTTAATAGTGTGTGATTGCTAGCTCGGTTTTGTGTTTTGTACTATATTCACTGTTCCTGGTTTCTAGGTTCTCCGTGTGTTTATGCTTAGTGTTAGTTTTCTGTTTTATGTTCCACGTCTACTTTTGTCTCTGTGTTTCATGTTCCCTCTGTTGTAGAGTCCGTCATGTCTGCCTCTTTGTGAATTGTCTCATGTTTTCTGTTTTATTTTGATACTTTGTCCTGCATGTGGTGCATCTAGTTTTGCTTCCCCTTGTCTTGTCTCCTTGTTATGTTGGCTTTCTCTCAGCTGTGCTCTCCTGCATGCCATCTGCTGTTTCTCATCACCCAGGACTTTTCCCATGTGTTGTGTTCCACATCTCAGGTCTTTAGCTTTTACTTGATTCTAGTTTCCTTCCTGTCTAGATTTTGTTAGTTTAGTCTTTGCATTCCTGCTTATGATTATGGTTTTGTGCTGCCTCAATAAAAGGCATGTTTTCAGTAAAGATCAGAATTCATATCCCTGTACAAAGTCACAAAGGTGTGGAAAACACAGTCATTAAATATGTATCATTGGAAATCTTTTCAGTCTGGAATCAAAGACTTCAAAAAGAGAACTTGTGCACTTGCAACCCCCTTCTCCATTCATTTTAATCTGGGCCTCCTGCAGGGAGCATGTTCCCAGGAGACACCGTATGGGTTTGTTGGCTAATTAGGATGATTTAACCAGCGAAGTCTCTGCAGAGTAAACGCGTTTGCCTCACTATCTCTGCTGTTCTGGAAGGAAACCAAACATTTACATGCTCATTATCATCCACCTGAGCTCTAAAAATAACACTTGGCCATCACAGGGTTATGAAAGCACTGCTTGAGACCAGAGCACATCTTATACAGGTTCTTTTCATTAGTACAGACAGACCATCAGTATTTTACACATCAACTTTAGCTTAAATTGAATTAAATTTAAAACTACGGCAACATTAAACAAATTCAACCACATTCATAGTGGAGAATTTCATTTCTATAGCAAAAAATCAACCAATCACAAGAACTCGATTCTTTGGGAGGCCTTTAAAACAATGTTAACATGATGACACACTAAAATTCACCTAATCATTTTGTTCAGGTCATTGTATTATGGTGTATTAAGTGGTGAAACATACCACATAATACCTCTGATAGCAAGGAGGACCGTCAGTGCAACCTTTTTCTCAGGAAAAATAAACCAAAACTAAATCAAGAAGTAAATTCAAAACTTTATACATTGTAGTTCTTAACAGGTAACAATTTTCTTTCTTCCATCATCTTAACTCAAAGTCGTGATTTGTTGTGTCAGCATGAAAATCTTTTATTTGGAAGCTGCATGTCCGTCCGTTCATCAGAGAATAGAGGTTGTATTAAACCCAATTCTTTTATCCCCATGATAGAACAGACAAAACCCGACTCAGTGGTCAAAACATTTATAATTCTTTATTCAATCATCTTCCGGAAGAGAGAGCCCTGCACAGCCCAAAGCCAGTTGCAGAATCTCTGACATTAGAAGCTAAAAATGTGTCTCATATAGGTGTTATTTGGGTCCTTTACACGTCACACACAGCCTCGATACCAACAACTCCTTATATGTTACTAGTTCCTCTTTTTGTCTGGTTTCCTGTTTTATTTATATGCTTGTATAGCTCTACACTAACTTCCTGTTTTTCAGTCTGGCTGAGCACTTAGTTTGTGAGTCAAAGGTGGCCTTGCTTTACAACCCTTTATTACTAAAATACATAAAACAATATACTCAGAAAATAAGCACTAAGAATATATGTTTATTCCTTACCAGTTTCCCCCTTTGTAACTAATTTTATAAGTTAACCTAATTAACTGACTCCCTCAATAACTACTGTTAACTACAAACTGATATAATTAGTTTTCCTGGTAAAAGGTCCTACATTACTTTTGTCACTCTTTGGAAACAGCCGCTATAGAGTTAACCCGTTTCGTCTTTGAAACGTAGTCCTGGTTTCTTCGCCCCCTTTAACGGGTAGCGCATATCCGGCCTGAACACTGTGTTTGGGCAATTTACATAACATAGAAATCCTGCAAACTGGGCAATTCTCTGTGCTTCTTTTGAGTTCCCCTTTCTGACGGTTGGTTTCTGGATTCTCGCCAACCCCTCCGTGGTTTTGCTCTGGTTCTGAAGTCTTCTCCTGTAAAGGATAGAAAACAAAACACCTCTCTCTGCTACACCTCAATAATCTACTGTGTTCATCAAATTCCAAATTAAACCTAAAATTCCCCCTTTTGACACCTTTTCAAACTGAAAATGTTTCACCACCTCTTAGGAAATTAAAAGAAAAAGGTTAGTGAAATTATTTCTCAAAACACCTCAGCGATCCTCCTCTTGGGTATATTTGCTCCGGGCCTGCAAACCTGTGTTTAAGGAATAAAATCAATTTAATCACCATGGGGTTTAGAAACCCTGGCTGATCGCTCAGGCGATTAGAGGATCATCAGGGGGCCCTTTTGTCCCTCTGTGGGGGGAAACTCTGTTTCTGTTTCATAAATTCTGATTAGAAATCTGTCTATTGTACCTTCACCTGTATCTGCTTTTGGGTCCACTTTGCGACTTGTCCTGATGTAAGGGCCTTCTATCGCCTCCTTTTGGCCAGCTATTTATCCCAGCGAGGTTTCTGATCATTGGCAGAGCATAGGTATTGATTGGGAGATTTCCAGGTGTCCTTGATGCCTGCAATGTTGACTTCTGGTAGTGCAGAAGTCAGTCCCCTCAGTTCTGATGACCTTCCCTCTCTTTGCTGCATCCCACTACACTTCTATAGTCCAAAGTGCTGTATATCCTTGTGGTGGACTCCAGTGAATCAATGTCTCATTCAGTCTTGGGATACATCTTGATGGTGGTGGACAACTGCTCCATTCTGTAGTTGGTATCTGTAGCCAATCTTGTCAATAATCTCACTGAGGGGGTTCAGACCTTTGCAGAACATAGTGGAGACAAAGCATCTCTCCTTGGTTAATCCCAGACTTGATGGTAACTTGTGCTATAGGCTTGAAGTTGGCCTCTAGTGTTGTACACCACATCCCCATTGAGTTCCTGATAAAGGTTCTTAGGGTCCTGTTGATCTTGTATAGTTCTAGTGTAGATCACTCTGTTGGTTTCAGCAATAGCCACAGTAGGGTCATCTGTAATGCTGCATTCACATCTTCTAGTAGACCTTCAGAGGGTGCTTCACTTAACCTTGGTAACTGGCTATGGAGGGTCCTGGTTTCCAGCTTTGCCATGATCCTGTCTTTCAGGTCCATTCCTCTCACACTCAGAGTACATACACACTCTACCTGATGTCCTTTACCATGGCACTTGTGTTGCATCTCATTGATCTCCAGTTATGACATCAGTTCCTTGTCTCAGGAGCTTGGAGAGAAAAGCGTCTGGACTTCTTTAAGTTTCCTTGAAGACGTTTCACCTCTCACCCATGAAGCGTCTTCAGTTCTAAGAGCAATAGGTGGAGAGTCCCAGATTTACGCCCTATGGGAGTGTCCCCAAGAGTGTCATGGACCCCATATTGATCCTCTACCTAATCACATGAGCCAGGGTGTGAAGACAGTTGGAGACAACCTAGCCCCACTTTATCATGTGATTTGCTGAGGTCAATCTCCACCATTTGACCTTAGAACTGAAGAAGCTTCTTGGATGAGAGGTGAAACGTCTTCAAGTAACTTAAAGAAGTCCAGACGCTTTTCTTTGCAACCTCCTTTGACTACGATGACCTGGATGACTGAGAATCTTCACAGATTTAAATACCAAAAATACTTATTTTACATTACAAAGACGTCTTATAATTATAACAACAGACAGTCGAATGCCAGATATATTTAAGACAAAAACCTACAAACTTTTGACAAATTTTAGCAGCGTCCACCTGGAATCTGACCTACTCTGAGCAACTGTCCCAGTCACAATGATCTTGAACCAGTGAGAAAAATAGCAGGCAACGATGCGAAAATGACTTTGTTTAAAGCTGACAGCTATACTAACGGCTCTCTGTTTTGTTGTTCTTCATATTTTTTTGACTGAATATGTTACTGAAAAAAGAAACGTTTTAGGCAGATGAGAAAAATGCTGTAAACAAAGAATGCTTTCAGAGATATGAATGAAACTATATAGAGGAGTACCCAGAATGCTAGTCACACACCTTTTGACTAGGTGTTTCTGTACACATTAGCACATGCCTTTCATTTGTTTTTACAAAAACAAAATATGCATGAATTGTGGAATGACTGCTGAATGATAAGAATGCGAGAAAAATGTAATCAAGTTCTGTTGATGCAGCCAGGGATGTACTTAAAAATGTAAACTCTGCCAATAGACTGCAATATCACAACTATTTTACAACATACTGGCTCAAACGACACATTTGACCTCTAAAGATGTGTAACAGGAAAGAAGCATGTTACATATTTTAATGGGAGGCGTTGGGCTGCAGCTTCAGCTTTGTCTGCCTCTGGTTGTGATGTTTTTAAAGAATGTTGTATAAAAAAGCAACATGCATGAGGGCAGAATGATAAAAGATAAGAAAAGAAAGTGTGCATCACCCAGCAAAGCAGAGGTCCAGAAACACATCTCACTGAAAGGAAGTCGGGGATTCGTCTGATCTGCGTAAAGCTAGCTTATGCACCCCACAAAATTTAACACAGTCCCCAATAATTGATAGTGAATGCATGTTTTTTATCTTTTTTACCAGCTCTGTAAAACAATGTGTCCTTCATCCAGTTGACAGGCGCTGTTAACTTTACCACACATTGATAGCTTCATACTATTTCCAGTGTGACTTGTGCTGCATTCGTGTTTCCTAATTTTGTCAGATAAATGCTTCAAATCCACAATTCCTTGTTGAGTCCAAGCTGCATCTCCTCCAAAAAGCAGGCTTGGGAAACAGTAAAGTGAATTCCTACTTACACTTGCCGTTAGCTAGTCCTTTCATTGAAACCACGTAACACAAAATTAATTCTGTCGTTTGTCCCGTTATTTGAACATCGTTTGGATGATGTGGTCCCAGTCTCTTAACTTTTCCCTTCAAAGATATAGAAGAAAATGTTCGACTAAGTAAATAATCCGCTTTGTTCATGCTAATGCTCGCTGCTGCAATTCAATTTGCCTCCAACAGGACGCTGCTTCTTCCTGGAAGCGGAGGCAAGGGGAGATGAGGCTGCAGGAGGCGAGGGTAACATGGCAGCGAACTCCTTGTCATCTGCCCACATCCTTCTCAGAAATGATGTTTGGAACAACCTACCAGCCATGTTCCTTCAAAAACTGTGTGACAGTGTACCTTGAAAAATTGATGCTGTTCTGAAGGCAAAGGGTGGTCACACCAAGTATTGATTTGATTTAGATTTCTCTTTTGCTCATTCACTGTGTAGCCCTGTTTAAAATTAGTCAGATTCGAGTTGAAAGGAAAAAAAGCAGTTCATGGTGATAAAAGTGGTTAAAATATACAGTTGAAAGGGTACTTTATTTAGAAGTTCAATAAATCTCATGATTTAATGTTCATTTATTGTGCAGGAGCAATACCTTGGGGTGTAACCTAGTTTGTTTACCAATCTAATGTCAGTCATCTTAACTCTGTATTGTACGGAGCCCTGCAAGTGACATTAAAAAAAAAGATTAACTTTTGCAATATCCCAAGTTACTTTTGTGAGATCTTGCAAAAGATCCCGCTACTTTTTGATAGCAGTTCTGTTTCTGTCCACTCATGAATCAGAAGGGTCCACAGAGTAGACATGGAGGAGTATTTAGAGCATTTCCTGCAGTCAAGAGAGGACCCACAAGAGGAAAACATGCACGTGCAACAAGACAAAGTACGTATAAAATTCAGTAAGTGAAAGAACAAGATAGCATAAAACACTGGGGTTGAGAAGGCGAGTAACTTGTTGAGAAACAGAAGTGGCATATGCAAGCCTTTAGTGTTAACTCTTGCAATTATGTTCAGGTTCATTAAACATAACTCATTAAGTGCACATATGTTTTGAAATGTCATATTGTTATCTGGCTGTGCCGTTACCAGTGTTGGTCAAGTTACTTGAAAAAAGTAATCAGTAACTAATTACTGATTACTTCCCCCAAAAAGTAATCCCGTTACTTTAGTGATTACTTATTTTCAAAAGTAATTAATTACTTAGTTACTTTTTAACAACACGATTTACACCCTGAATAGGTGATAAAGCGATAGATCTTTCAACCCAATTCTACTTTTTCTGCATAATCATCATACAAAATGTAATCAAATGGAAAAGTCTCTTTTTAAAACTTGTTTTATTAGTTTTAATCTTTTAACTTTATGCATCAAGCAAAAATTTAATTATCTGCAACATTCTCTGACTGGAAGAAATTAGTTTAACATTTAAACCTTTTTTCTGCACATTCCAGCTCATAAAATATTTTTTTTTGTGTGTTTACACTCAGTCTTTCAAATAGATGCAAGTAAAACACAGCAGAAAATAAATAAAGTCAAAGACTAGCGGTCCTGTTGCTCTATTTTCACCTGTAAAGCAGGAGTGGGGCAGGCGGAGGTTTACCCTGGTGCAGGTGTGCAGCGGTCAGTGGAAGAATCCGCGAGTTTCTCTGTGAGTTTCCCATTACGTCGTAGCTACTCGGTGCTTGCTCGGAAGTTTAGGGTTTTTTTTCGCTGTAAAAAGAAGTTTTCTTCCCACGCACAACGGACACTAATGTTTTTGTCACTTTTTATGGAATCAAACTCAAAGTAAGGTCAGTACTTTGACGCTTTAAACGCTACAAGTAACGCGTTACTGCCCATCTCTGGCCGTTACCATGGTAACATGGGTGCCATGGCACGAATCTTACTTCATGAAATAGTTTTTAGCAATGTGATATATAAATATCTGCTACTACTACTACTACAGCAACAGTAAATTAATAAGACAGAAAGTGGCAAAGTAACTTTTGACAGTGATCATGAACAGTAATCAAGAACTATTTCTAATACAGTTAGAAATAGAAACAGAATTTCTAATACTTGATTTCATTAATGGCATTTGTCTAATGTTTTATGTCTGCAGGTGGATAAGGCAGTGCTATCCGTCATGCCCGATGGACAAGTGGCAAAATACGAAGCTACATATGGTGACAGCAGCTGTCCTGTCCTTCTATCAACAAACTAAGTACAGCGCGGATAAAGAGACTGTTCTGCAGAACCTAAGAGATAAAACTGCAGCACGGAAAGTAAGATCAAAAACCAAAGGAGCGCTGTGAGGTCCATCAGGTGCGTTGAAGGGATGGCAAGACGGAGAAATACAGCAGAGAAGACCTGCAGAAAATTTTTAAATTGGATGGTTTCATTTAAGCAGTAATGAATACCATCAAGTGAGAACCAGAAATGGTGGAGGAACAAGACATGCAACAGTGGAAAAATCTCCAACTGCAGCTCAGATTTTGGAAAAGAGAAAGGACGTGTTTTTTCCAGATGGGAACTCACCAAAAGGGTGAGTTGAAGATTTCATCATTGACATAAAAAAAAAAAAAAAAAAAAAAAAAAAAATCAATCATCCCTTTTTCTTCTTTCTTCTGTCATATGAAAAACCAAAAATAAAACACTTTTTTGGAAAACATTCTCCAACTGAATCCCAAATACCACTAAATACTGAAAATAAATCCATTAATCTGAAACAATGTACAAAACAATGAAAAATAGTTTCTCTCATTGAACAAAAAGGACATTTATTAAAAACCTCAGTCTTAATGATGGACACGAAAGCATTAACTGCAATGATACCATGTAAAATCCGCCACTGTAAATCGCCAGTGTTCTTAGTCAATGGTGGCTTGTACAGCAATCCCCATACAGGTTTCACATCAAAACCAACTTTAAAATGATCTCTCCAAGGCATATCATTTTTACCTTTTAACTCTGCTTTCTTCAGAGCCCTAACGGATCTTTTATACAATACCTCCCCATTCACCGAATCCAGTGGTGTCCATTGATATTTCTCCGTCTCCAAAAAAGGACCCGGGCTTTCAAAGTCCTTAAACTGCGGCCTAATGCACAATCTAAAGAAACTGTCCGTTTTATCAGGTATTCAGTCCAGTAGCCCATCCATTCAAGTCTTTTATCATCTTCTGATAGCACTTGCTTGAATTTTGTCAACATCAAGCCAACAATTCAGAGAGAGCGAACCTCCAGTCTTCGTGCCAAGGAGACAACATCTTCCATTTTGACTCCAACAAGTTCAAGCAAATGCCTTACAGTGCTAACTCCCTTTTTCATCAGTAGCTCCGTATCATTGCCACATCATCCCAGGATGAACCTAAACGAGACCCGTTGAGAATAGGTTCCATTAATAGCCAATGAAAGGATGTAGATTTTCCAAGTCTCTCTGTTTCCATCAACCTCCAAGCTTTTAACACATTGTGACACTCGACCCACAGACACACTTTGGCGTTGTCAGTTTAACAGTGGTTTTATTTAGAAGTGTGATTTCTCCACGGCTTCTGGTTCCTGCCCCGGACGCAGCCACTCCGTCACTCCAGTTGTCTCTCCCAGCTCCTTCTTACTGTAAGACATAAGAAGAGTCTCTCCTCATCAAGTCAGTTCCGTGCACCTGTTCCTCCCCGCCTCCTCCCGGTCCACCATTTGGTTCGGGGATTACCTCCACAACAGGCACAACAGCAACCACCTTGCGGCCGCAGCTCAATGCACGCCTCCTGCGGGTGGTGGGCATGCAGGAGAGTTCAGAAAAACCTTCCCTATTTTTCATGACCTCCACGTGATCCCCCAAGTAAAGACCCAAATATTTCAAACCAGGTAATTTGGGTCCCTCTCTTGTCCATTTACCTACTAACAGAGCTTTACTCCAGTAAACTTTAGAAGATGAAGCGTCTGGACTTCTTTAAGTTGCTTGAAGACGTTTTACCTCTCATCCGAGAAGCTTCTTCAGTTCTAAGGTCAAATGGTGGAGAGTCCCAGATTTAAACCTAGTGGGAGTTTCCCCCCACAGAGGGACAAAAGGGACCCCCTGATGATCCTACTTAACAATGTGGTGTTTGCTGTACAGTGCAGCGAGGAATGCCCAGACCTCTACATTGGAGAGACCAAACAGCCACTTCACAAGCGCATGGCACAACACAGAAGAGCCACCTCCACAGGACAAGACTCAGCATCCATCTGCATCTAAAGGTCAAAGGTCACTCTTTCGAGGATGCCAATGTTCACATTTTGGACAGAGAGGACAGATGGTTTGAAAGAGGAGTGAAAGAAGCATCTATGTCCACTGTGAGCGACCATCTTTGAACAGAGGCGGTGGTTTACGACACCAACTCTCTGGTATCTATAATCCAGTTTTGAGTTCCCTCCCCAGACGCCTTAACGCCCACTCACATCCTGGGCCATCTGACCTCAGGAAGTCACATGATAGGGTGGGGCCAGGTTTCACAATGAGCTCACCTGAAACTCTGGCATATTGGGACCCACACCCAGTTTCACACCTTGGCTCAGGCGATTAGAGGATCATCAGGGGGTCCTTTTGTCCCTCTGTGGGGGGAAACTCCCACCAGGTTTATATCTGGGACTCCCCACCATTTGACCTTAGAACTGAAGAAGCTTCTCGGATGAGAGGTGAAACGTCTTCAAGCAACTTAAAGAAGTCCAGACACTTTTCTTTGCAAGCTCCTTTGACTACGATGACCCGGATGACTGAGAACCTTCACAGACATTTAGAAGATGAAATTTCACCAAAACATGAATAATTTTTTCTTAAAGTAAGGATATCCGACTCTCCTGCTATTGCTACAATAATATCATCTGTATATGCAGAAAGTTGAAAAGGTAAAGAGATTTCATTTAGTTTTATCCCATGTAACTTTTTTCAAATTTGACCTCACGTGAGGAACAATATCTCTCCTTCTGTGTCTCTTGTCTGCTCCAACTCAAACTAGGCCTGTAATTTTAGAAAGATTTTTACCTGTGTCCTTACCTGAGTTGGTCAAGTTAGTTAATTCAATGAAAGCGTCCTCCTGCGGGGTGGCGCTGTCACTTGGTGTTCGCTTGCTCTGTGGTATAGTATCGCTTCCTGTTCCTGCTCAAACACAGTGGTGTTTCTGAGTAGCTTATTTGCTTAGCAGTTTAATTAACAACTTTTAAATACATTCTTTTTTCACAGTATAATCTTCACGTGCTTCATCCGAAGCACACTTTCTGTGTACTCACTACCTAATTTATAGCCAAAGTATTCACTCACTGTCTCTGTACTGTTTCGCTAGCTTAGCTCGTAGCCGACCCGTTAGCACCATGGCTACTTCACCTGTCCCTTCTGCACTTTCTTGCTCATTGTGTCAGATGTTTAGTTACTCCTCGGCCTCCTTTAGCAGTAATGATATCTGTAACAAATGTAGCATATTTGCAGCTCTGGAGGCCAGGATTACTGAACTGGAGACTCGGCTTTGCACCCTGCTCTCACCCTTAGCTAGCCAGGCCCCTGTAGCTGGTGCAGCCGAAGATAGCGTAGGCCCCGCTAGCTGTTCCCCGGCAGATCCCAAGCAGCTTGGGAAAGACGGCTGGGTAACGGTGAGGAGGAAGCGTAGTCCTAAACAGAAGCCCCAGGTACACCACCAACCCGTTCATGTGTCTAACCGTTTTTCCCCACTCGGTGACACACCCGCTGGGGGTCAAACTCTGGCATGACATGTGAAGCTAGAGACACCGGCAACCATAGTCAATTGTCTTCCAGGGGCCAGAGCAGGCGACATTGAAGGAAATTTAAAACTGCTGGCTAAGGGTAAACGTAAATTCAGTAAAATCATAATTCACGTCGGCAGTAATGACACCCGGTTACGCCAATCGGAGGTCACTAAAATCAATATTGAATCGGTGTGCAACTTTGCCAAAGCAATGTCGGAGTCTGTAGTTTTCTCTGGTCCCCTCCCCAATCAGACCAGGAGTGACATGTTTAGCCGCATGTTCTCCTTAAATTGCTGGCTGTCTGAGTGGTGTCCCAGAAACGATGTGGGCTTCATAGATAATTGGCAAACCTTCTGGAGGAAACCTGGTCTTGTTAGGAGAGATGGCATCCATCCCACTTTGGATGGAGCAGCTCTAATTTCTAGAAATATCGACAAATTTATTAAACCCCTCAAAACATGACTATCCAGAGTTGGGACCAGGAAGCAGAGTTGCAGTCTTACACGCCTCTCTGCAGCTTCCCTCCTCCTGCTACCCCCCAAAAACCCATCTCCATAGAGACTGTGTCTGCTTCCAAAAAGACAAAAAACAAACTAAAAACCAGCAACAAACAACTTAAACATTTACAAAGAAAGAACAATACAGTATCCACATCTGAACCAAAGAGTAAAACAGTGAAATGTGGATGATTAAATATTAGGTCTCTCTCCTCCAAGTCTCTGTTAGTACATGACTTAATAATTGATCAACAAATTGATTTACTCTGCCTTACAGAAACCTGGTTGCAGCAGGATGATTATGTTAGTTTAAATGAATCAACACCCCCGAGTCATTCTAACTACCAGAAATCTCGAAGCACAGGTCGAGGGGGAGGTGTGGCAGCAATTTTTCACACCAGTCTATTAATTAATGAAAGACCAAGACAGACTTTTAATTCATTTGAAAGCCTGATGCTTAGCATTGTCCACCCCAGCTGTGAAACTCAGAAACCAGTCTTACTTGTTATCATCTATCGTCCACCTGGGCCTTACACAGAGTTTCTGTCTGATTTCTCAGACTTTATATCTAATTTAGTTCTGAGCTCAGATAAAAAATTATTGTGGGTGATTTTAACATCCATGTTGATGCTAAAAATGACAGCCTCAACATGGCATTTAATCTGTTGTTAGACTCAATTGGTTTCTCTCAAAATGTAACAGAACCCACCCACCACTTTAATCACACTCTAGATCTTGTTTTAACATATGGCATAGAAACTGAACATTTAACAGTGTTTCCTGAAAACCCTCTCCTGTCTGATCATTTCTTGATAACATTTACATTTACAATAATTGATTACGCAGCAGTGGAGAGTAGACTTTATCAAAGTAGATGTCTTTCTGAAAGCGCTGTAACTAAGTTTAAGAATATAATCCAGCCACTGTTATCATCGTCAATGCCCTGTACCAACACAGAGCGGAGCAGCTATCTGAACGCTACCCCAACAGAGGTCGATTATCTTGTTAATAATTTCACCTCCTCACTACGTACGACTCTGGATACTGTAGCTCCAGTGAAAACTAAGGTCTCTAATCAGAAGTACCTGACCCCGTGGTATAATTCTCAAACACGTACCCTAAAGCAGATGACTCGTAATCTGGAGAGGAAATGGCGTGTTACAAATTTAGAGGATCATCATTTAGCCTGGAGAAATAGTTTGTTGCTTTATAAGAAAGCCCTCCGCAAAGCCAGAACAGCTTACTACTCATCACTGATTGAAGAAAATAAGAACAACCCCAGGTTTCTCTTCAGCACTGTAGCCAGGCTGACAAACAGTCAGAGCTCTTTTGAGCCAACCATCCCTTTAACGTTAACTAGTGATGACTTCATGAACTTCTTCACAAATAACATTTTTATCATTAGAGAAAAAATTACCAATAATCATCCCACAGATGTAATATTATCTACAGCTACTCTTAGTTTCATTGATGTTAAGTTAGACTCTTTTTCTCCAATCGATCTTTCTGAGTTAACTTCAATAATTACTTCCTCCAAACCATCAACGTGTCTTTTAGACCCCATTCCTACAAAACTGCTCAAAGAAGTCCTGCCATTGATTAATTCTTCGATCCTATATATGGTAAATGGCCTGTATTTATATTTATGATCAACCTATCTCTAATAATCGGCTATGTACCACAGGCCTTCAAGGTGGCTGCAGTTAAACCTTTACTCAAAAAGCCATCTCTAGACCCAGCAGTCTTAGCTAATTATAGGCCAATCTCCAACCTTCCTTTCATATCAAAAATCCTTGAAAGAGTAGTTGTCAAACAGCTAACTGATCATCTGCAGAGGAATGGTTTATTTGAAGAGTTTCAGTCAGGTTTCAGAGTTCATCACAGCACAGAAACAGCTTTAGTGAAGGTTACAAATGATCTTCTTATGGCCTCTGACAGTGGACTCATCTCTGTGCTTGTCCTTCTTGACCTTAGTGCAGCATTCGATACTGTCGACCATAATATCCTATTAGAGCGATTAGAACATGCTGTAGGTATTACAGGTATTGCACTGCAGTGGTTTGTATCATATCTGTCTAATAGACTCCAATTTGTGCATGTAAATGGAGAGTCCTCTTCACACACTGAGGTTAATTATGGAGTTCCACAGGGTTCAGTGCTAGGACCAATTCTGTTTACATTATACATGCTTCCCCTGGGCAGCATCATTAGAAGACATAGCATACATTTTCACTGCTATGCAGATGACACCCAGCTCTATCTGTCCATGAAGCCAGATAACACACATCAATTAGTTAAACTGCAGGAATGTCTTAAAGACATAAAGACTTGGATGGCCACTAACTTTCTGCTTCTTAACTCAGATAAAACTGAGGTCATTGTACTCGGCGCTGAAAAGCTTAGAAATATGGTATCTGACCAGATTCTTACTCTGGATGGCATTACCTTGGCCTCCAGTAACACTGTGAGGAACCTTGGAGTCATTTTTGACCAGGATATGTCCTTCAACGCACATATTAAACAAATATGTAAGACTGCGTTCTTCCATTTGCGCAACATCTCTAAAATTAGAAATATCCTGTCTCAGAGTGACGCTGAAAAACTAGTTCATGCATTTATTACTTCCAGGCTGGACTACTGCAATTCATTATTATCAGGATGTCCAAAAAACTCACTGAAAAGCCTTCAGTTAATCCAAAATACTGCAGCAAGAGTACTGACAGGGACTAGAAAGAGAGAGCATATTTCTCCTGTTTTGGCTTCCCTTCATTGGCTTCCTGTTAAATCCAGAATTGAATTCAAAATCCTGCTCCTCACATACAAGGTCTTAAATAATCAGGCCCCATCTTATCTTAATGACCTTGTAGTACCATATCACCCTATTAGAGCACTTCGCTCTCGCTCTGCAGGCCTACTTGTTGTTCCTAGAGTATTTAAAAGTAGAATGGGAGGGAGAGCCTTCAGTTTTCAGGCCCCTCTTCTGTGGAACCAGCTTCCAGTTTGGATTCGGGAGACAGACACTATCTCTACTTTCAAGATTAGGCTTAAAACTTTCCTTTTTGCTAAAGCATATAGTTAGGGCTGGACCAGGTGACCCTGAATCCTCCCTTAGTTATGCTGCAATAGATGTAGGCTGCCGGGGGATTCCCATGATGCATTGAGTTTTTCCTTTCCAGTCACCTTTCTCACTCACTATGTGTTAATAGACCTCTCTGTATTGAATCATATCTGTTATTAATCTCTGTCTCTCTTCCACAGCATGTCTTTTATCTTGTCTTCCTTCTCTCACCCCAACCGGTCGCAGCAGATGGCCGCCCCTCCCTGAGCCTGGTTCTGCCGGAGGTTTCTTCCTGTTAAAAGGGAGTTTTTCCTTCCCACTGTCGCCAAAGTGCTTGCTCATAGGGGGTCATATGATTGTTGGGCTTTTCTCTGTATCTATGAAGCGCCTTGAGGCGACATTTGTTGTGATTTGGCGCTATATAAATAAAATTGAATTGAATTGAATTGAATTGAATTTAATTCCTGCATTACCTGTAAGAAATACTTAGTCCCTGGTGAAGAAAATGGGCATTATGTTTCAACGGTATGAGCAGTCTATGTTAAAAGCCCATACTTCTGTTGTGTTAACATGTGCTTCAGCTTTTAGTTTAAGAGGACAATAAAATCTGCTTTTTGCTGTGAAAGTTAAAGAAAGAAAACTTTAAATTGGTTAGTTTTAAAGAATCTGTAATTAATTACAAATACAGAAAATGGAAAGCCCTTCAAGCCACAGCTATGTAAAAATTAAAATTTCTGAGAAATGTGAATGTGCTGCTCTAACACTCAGCATGTGTTTTTGTTGTGTGCATGTGTAATCAGTCCATAATTACCAGTTGGGTGTTTGACAGGAAAGAAGGTGAGTATGTAAGACCTTTAGCAGCAGGGTGTCTGCAAATGAGACAGCTTCACAATTAACTAGGATCTTCTTCATCCCAGCTCCGCCAACTACCACAGGATTTGCATCATGTTTTTAGACTGGGTTTAAAGAAGTCAGCAGACAGAAAGACTCAATTAACTCTCTCAGCTGCCTTAATCATCCCACATACAGCACATCAGCTCTGACCTGATGCCAAGTGGTGATGCCAGGAGTTCTTTTTCTCATTACATGTGAGAACAAAAGAGTTTTTCCACTAATATTTATTTAGACATCTCATAAGAAGTTCACTTGCTCAACAATAATCACAAATCTAAGGATAACAAATCTATTATACGTTGCTAAGCTGTAAAATCAGGTTACCCCTTTGCATCCATCAGGGTGATTGCAAGATATTTTAGGTTCAGTTCATATCTGCCTCTTAAAGTGTTATTGAAGATATCATGCTTCTTCTTTCGGCTGCTCCACAGCAGATTGTGTGTCTCTATCTCACCCAATCTCTGTCACACCAAACGTTTTCATGTGGTCTTTCACTACATCCATAAAACTTCTCTGTGTTTTTTATCCTTCATGGCAAAAAATAAGGAATCTCCCGCTCCCTTTCTCCCGTCACTCGTGAACAAGACCCCAAGATACTTAAACTCTTCCACTTGGAGCAGGAACTTGTCCCCGACCCTGAGTGAGCACTCCACCCTTTTCTGCTGAGGACCATGGCCTCAGATTTTAAGGTGTTTTCCCACCGCTTCACACTCGGCCTCGAACCGTTCCAAAGTGAGCTGGAGGTAATTACCCAATGCCAACAGAACCACATCATCTGCGGAAAGCAGAGATGACAGTCTGAGACTACCCAAGTGAAAGCCTTCCGCCCCTTGGCTATGCCTAGAACATAAAATTATTACAAGAACCGGTGACAAAGGGCAGCCCTGGCGGAACCCATCACCCACCAGGAACGAGTCTGACTTGTTGTTGGCTTTGCGGACAAAGCTCTTGGAACGACTGTATAAGGATTGAATGGTCCGTAGCAATGGGCCAGACACCTCATACTCCCAGAGCACCCCCCACAGGATACCCCGAGGGACACGGTCGAATGGCTTTTCCAGTCTTCTCAAGTCCACAAAACACATGTAGACTGGTTGAGCAAACTCCCATGCACCCTCAGAGGATAAAGAGCTGGTCCAGTGTTCCATGACCAGGACGAAAACTGCATTGTTCCTCCTGTATCAGAGGTTCGACTAACGGGCGGACTCTCCTTTCCAGCACCCTGGCACAGACTTTCTCAGGGAGGCTGAGGAGTGTGATCCCCTATAGTTGGAACAAACCCTCCGGTCCCCTTTCTTAAAGATGGGAACCACCACCCCGGTCTGCCAATCCAGATGTACTGCCCCTGATCTTCACTTAACTTTGTACAGTCATGTCAACCGGGACGACCCTACAACATCGAGAGCCTTCAGGAACTCAGGCCGGACCTCATCCACACCAGGGACCCTGCCATTAAGGAGCTGTTTAACTGCCTCAGTGACCTCGCCACCGCAGTTTGGCGGGTGATCCCTTACGTCCCTAGACTCCTTCTCCATGGAAGACGTGCCAGTGGGATTGAGGAGGTCCTCAAAGTATTCCTTCCACCGCCCAACAATTTTCTCAGTCGAAGTCAGCATTGCTCCACCCACACTATACACAGTGCAGGTAGAACATCACTTTCCTGAGTTGCCTGACAGTTTACCAGTCTGAAAGTCTTTTTCCATGGAGTCTCCGAACTCCTCCCACACGCGAGTTTTTGCTTCAGCCACTGCCCAAGCCATGTTCCGCTTGGCCTGTTGGTACCTATCAGGTGCCTCCGAATTCCCACAGGCTAACCAACCTGATAGGAGGCTCAGCCTTCAACACAATAATACAGATTTTGATCACCAAGTTAGCCAACCTGGGGCTCCCGCCACCCACCTGCTCTTGAATAAAGGACTTTTTGGTCAACAGAGCCCAGTGGGTGAAACTGGGTCCTCACTTGTCTTCCTCTCGCACTCTCAGTATTGGCTCTCCACAGGGCTGTGTACTAAGCCCACTACTCTACTCCCTCTACACATCTGACTGCAGTCCCGCCACCCAGAGAACATCATTGTCAAATTTGCTGATGACACAACGGTGGTGGGGCTGATCACAGGGGGAAATGAGGTGGCCTACAGAGATGAGGCCCTGAAACTGGGAGAATGGTGTGCATTAAACAACCTGGCACTTAACATCACCAAGACCAAGGAGCTCATCCTGGACTTCAGGCGGAGCAGAGCTGTCCCCTGCAGATAAACTGTGAATGTGTAGAGTGAGTGGAGTCCCTCAAATTCCTTGGTGTTCACATCTCTGCAGACCTCTCCTAGTCAGTCAACATCATGGTGCTAGTCAAGAAGACCCACCAGCAGCTACACTTCCTAAGGGTGCTCAGGAAGGAGCCTGCTTACCTATGCAGTGACAGTGTGGCACACCAGCTGCATGGAGGCAGACAGGAAGAGACTGCAGAGGGTGGTAAACACAGCAGAAAAAACCCTCAGCTGCCCTCCTTGTCTGCCATCTATAACTCCTGTTGTCTCAGCAGGGTCAGAAACATCCTGAAGGACACAAACCACCCCAACTACCATCATTTTAACCTACTGCCCTCTGGCAGGTGCTTCAGATCCATACGGGCCAGAACAAACAGACTGAGGGACAGCTTCTTTCCCAAAGCTATGATCATATTATATCATCTTTCTCTGTCTTCCTGTCTGTGTCACCCGGTGCTGTGTATTTCTATTATGTATTTCTATTATGTGTATAGTTATATTATTGTACAGTTTTTTATAATGTGCTAAGCACTGTGTATAATGACAATAATTTTAATTTTAATTTTGCGATTTTAATTCAATACTTTCCCATAAGCATGCTGCATTACTAAACCGTGATTTTGTTTGTGAGAGTGTCTCATGACAATGCGTGTGATGGATGGGCATACAATGGATAATGTGAAGTGCGGGAGAGAGTACGACCATGCAGCGTTTAAAGCGTAGAAGTACTCACATTACTCTGAGTTTGATTCTGTAAAAAGTGACAAAAAAATTAATGTCTGCTGTACATTTATGGAACACATGCTGCATGGGAAGAAAACTTCTTTCTGCATCAAAAAATTAAACTTCAAATCTGAGCAAGCATTGAGCACGCTGCCATGCCAAAAAAATACAACTGGGCTGAAGGGTTTTTTGCTTTATTACATATTCAGGTTGTGTATCATGTTTTTAAAAAGTAACTAAGTAACTAATTATTGTTGAAAATAAGTAATCAGTAAAGTGACTAGATTACTGTTTTGGAGAAGTAATCAGTAATTAGTAATTAATTAGTATTTTCAAGTAACTTGACCAACACTGCTGATGATAGCAGCCACGAGTATCAAAATACACACAAGTTACACCAACATAACCCAAAGGAAGAATATGCATCAATAAGTTGGTGATGGGAGAAGGGAGCAGCAGATCGACAGACGGATTGCTGCAGCTGCAGTGATGTGGATGCTGTACCGGTTTGTTGTGGTGAAGAGGGAGCTGAGTGTAAAAGCGAATCTCTCAGTTTACCGGTCGATCTACGTCCCTACCCTCACCTATGGCCACGAGCTGTGGGTAGTGACCGAAAGAACGAGATCGCGGATACAAGCGGCGGAAATGAGCTTCCTCCGAAGGGTGGCTGGCCTCTCCCTTAGAGATAGGGTGAGAAGTTCGGCCATCCGGGAGGGGCTCAGAGTAGAGCCGCTGCTGCTCCACATCGAAAGGAGCCAGCTGAGGTGGTTCGGGCATCTGACAAGGATGCCTCCTGGGCGCCTCCTGGGTGAGGTGTTCCGGGCATGTCCCACCGGGAGGAGGCCCCGGGGCAGACCCAGGACACGCTGGAGAGATTAGATCTCTCGGCTGGCCTGGGAACGCCTTGGTTTTCCCCCGGATAAGCTGGAGGAGGTGGCTGGGGAGAGGGAGGTCTGGGCCTCTCTGCTTAGGCTGCTGCCCCCGCGACCCGGCACCGGTAGTGTAATTTCTGAACAACCAAAGTGCTTATGGTATAAACTCACCTCTTCACAATAGCCCCAAACACCAAACAATCATATTACAAATCTTCTAAGAGTAAGACAACCAGGTATGCATGAGTACAGGATGAATTGAGAAATGCACGAGTACACCTGAATAGACAAATCTGACCAAATCCAAAGAAGCATGACTACTGAATGCTAACTATTGTGTGCAGGTAGCTAAAAAGCTAAAACCGCAAACATCACCTAAGTCCAAAGCTTTGCTAGCAAGGACACTCCCCACATAATATTATGAGTGGGAAGACATTTTTTAATAATTTAATAAGTATTAGTTGATACCTTTGTTAACGATATTCAAAATGACTAATTGTAGATATTTAGTGCTAAGCTGAAATAAAAACAGTGTGGGGTTTTTTTACGTTTACTTTCAGTGCTTATCTGAAAATGATCTCTACCCACATAGCAAGCAGGTCTGGCCTGGAACTGGTATCAAGCCGGCACTGCTGGCTGACTTCTGGCATGATAACATGTATGTCATCCAGATATGGGCCAGGCATGGCATAGATGCCACTGTTTATGTGACGCCATGTGTTGGGTCTGCGCTTCCACAGGCCCCGCTGGTTTACAAACGTATTCCCGTTAATGACAAGGAAGCAAGACGAACAGCTTCAATCGGTTTTTACTTGCTAGCAAGGGAGGCCCGCTCGGTGTCTCAGGAAAGCACTCTGAATCCAACCACAGACGACCTCGACTCCGGCCTCTGCTTGCCGCCTTTTATTGAAAACAGTTACAGTACACACAAGCACCTTCCATTGTAAAACCCCTGTATGGTTCTAAAAGATAAGGTACTATGTGTGTATAAATGGCCTGTATTTGTGATCTTCTTATGGCCTCTGACAGTGGACTCATCTCTGTGCTTGTCCTTCTTGACCTTAGTGCAGCATTCGATACTGTTGACCATAATATTCTATTAGAGCGATTAGAACATGCTGTAGGTATTACAGGTATTGCACTGCAGTGGTTTGTATCATATCTATCTAATAGACTCCAATTTGTGCATGTAAATGGAGAGTCCTCTTCACACACTGAGGTTAATTATGGAGTTCCACAGGGTTCAGTGCTAGGACCAATTCTGTTTACATTATACATGCTTCCCCTAGGCAGCATCATTAGAAGACATAGCATACATTTTCACTGCTATGCAGATGACACCCAGCTCTATCTGTCCATGAAGCCAGATAACACACACCAATTAGTTAAACTGCAGGAATGTCTTAAAGACATAAAGACTTGGATGGCCACTAACTTTCTGCTTCTTAACTCAGATAAAACTGAGGTCATTGTACTCGGCGCTGAAAAGCTTAGAAATATGGTATCTAACCAGATTCTTACTCTGGATGGCATTACCTTGGCCTCCAGTAACACTGTGAGGAACCTTGGAGTCATTTTTGACCAGGATATGTCCTTCAACGCACATATTAAACAAATATGTAAGACTGCGTTCTTCCATTTGCGCAACATCTCTAAAATTAGAAATATCCTGTCTCAGAGTGACGCTGAAAAACTAGTTCATGCATTTATTACTTCCAGGCTAGACTACTGCAATTCATTATTATCAGGATGTCCAAAAAACTCACTGAAAAGCCTTCAGTTAATCCAAAATGCTGCAGCAAGAGTACTGACAGGGACTAGAAAGAGAGAGCATATTTCTCCTGTTTTGGCTTCCCTTCATTGGCTTCCTGTTAAATCCAGAATTGAATTCAAAATCCTGCTCCTCACATACAAGGTCTTAAATAATCAGGCCCCATCTTATCTTAATGACCTTGTAGTACCATATCACCCTATTAGAGCACTTCGCTCTCGCTCTGCAGGCCTACTTGTTGTTCCTAGAGTATTTAAAAGTAGAATGGGAGGGAGAGCCTTCAGTTTTCAGGCCCCTCTTCTGTGGAACCAGCTTCCAGTTTGGATTCAGGAGACAGACACTATCTCTACTTTTAAGATTAGGCTTAAAACCTTCCTTTTTGCTAAAGCATATAGTTAGGGCTGGACCAGGTGACCCTGAATCCTCCCTTAGTTATGCTGCAATAGATGTAGGCTGCCGGGGGATTCCCATGATGCATTGAGTTTTTCCTTTCCAGTCACCTTTCTCACTCACTATGTATTAACAGACCTCTCTGTATTGAATCGTATCTGTTATTAATCTCTGTCTCTCTTCCACAGCATGTCTTTATCCTGTCTTCCTTCTCTCACCCCAACCGGTCGCAGCAGATGGCCGCCCCTCCCTGAGCCTGGTTCTGCCGGAGGTTTCTTCCTGTTAAAAGGGAGTTTTTCCTTCCCACTGTCGCCAAAGTGCTTGCTCATAGGGGGTCATATGATTGTTGGGCTTTTCTCTGTATCTATGAAGCGCCTTGAGGCGACATTTGTTGTGATTTGGCGCTATATAAATAAAATTGAATTGAATTGAATTGAATATTTGTACAGCGCTTTTCTAGTCCTTAAGGACCCCAAAGCGCTTCACACTACATTCAGTCATCCACACATCCACACACTGGTGATGGCAGCTACATTGTAGCCACAGCCACCCTGGGGCGCACTGACAGAGGCGAGGCTGCTGGACACTGGCGCCACCGGGCCCTCTGACCACCACCAGTAGGCAAACATGGGGTTAGTATCTTGCCCAAGGATATTTGGCATGCAGCCAGGAGGCAGCCTGGGATCGAACCACCGACCTTCTGATTAGTGGCTATATTTAGCGAGTTTTCAGACTCCCCTAGCGGCTTTTTTTCTAAAAAGCGACTAGCGCCAAATCTGGCGACTTTTTCTGGTGTTATTGGAGACTTATTTATGATGACTTTTTGACGTGAAAGCGCGTATCGCTTTCACTCTCAACAAGCAGCGGTGCTGCCGTGGGCACCTCACCCGTGCCAAAGCGCTCACGGGCGGAGGATAGTCCTCCCCCAGCTGCTATCAGGGCAGGAGACGTTCACCCATGCTTCCAAACGGCAAATGAATCGCACATGAGCGAAGCCGCTGCTCCGCACTGACTGTAACGCAATCAGTTCTTTTACTGTTATGTTGTTTTGTAGATCATAAGGTTTAAAACTACTTATAAACACACACACACACACACACACAGTAACTCCAACAGAGTGCCTATTTCGGGTCACTTTTGCCAGTCCAAGCCCGGATAAAGGAGCAGGGTTGGAATTGTGACATTAAAGAAAACAATAATTGCTAAAAGAAATTTAATTTGTAGTTCTAAATAAATTCTAAATTCGTTTAAGACGTTTTTTACTCACTTTATGTCTCTTTCACGATGTTATTTCTCTCTCCAACAACGTAGGTTACAATTACATTAGCATGACCAATTATGCAAATGTAATCATTTGGCGACTTCTAGCGACTTTTAGGACAACCAATAGCGATTTTCGTTACTGAGGAGTTGGCAACACCGCTAAGAAGTAGTGTTGAAAATTACGCAGCTCTAGTCCTCCTTTATCCTTGGTAGAGTTTTTAACTTAGTACACAGGGTTTGTCTTTCCAAAGGAAAGATTTTAGGCACCTACTTAGTTTCTATCTATACTGACAGACTATCATGCCCAAGGTTTAAGTATGCAGATGACACACTGGATTGGCCAGGCAATAATCAGATGACCCCCTCTGCTCTGCTCTCTCTTTCTAGTCCCTGTCAGTATTCTTGCTGCAGTATTTTGGATCAACTGAAGGCTTTTCAGGAATTATTATGATATCCTGATAGCAACAAATGACAGTAGTCCAGCTTAGAAGTAATAAATGGTTTTAAGCATCACTCTAAGACAGGAAGTACATATCGTGCTTAAAAACATCAGATCTATCAGATTTATTCTTATGTGAAAGAGAGTGTAAAAACAGATCATGTTGAAATGAATATTCATGTGTGACAGAGCAAATGTTAAATCAGAGAAAATAATAAAATCATGGTAAAACAGCATAAAACTGAAAGAAATATGAAGGAAACAATATGCATTTTGGGTTTTAATAGTTAATAGTTAATAATGAATTGTGTTAATGTATAACATAGAAAAAGTGTTCTCTGCAAATGTTAGCCCATATGGAAAAAAATTGGAAAAACTTATAAAAGACTTGCATCAGACTTGGCTTGCTTCATATAGTGACTCACATAAGGCTTATATGAGTCACTCATGAAAATAGCCACGTTCTCATTACTTTCATATATTGTTTTAGGAAGTATCCAAAACACACAAGTTTTATTTATATAGTTTTTCAAGGGATCTTATATCTGTTTTCACTCTTGTATGCTTTTCATACAAGTTTCACACAAGACAGATACAAACTTTATAAGATTTATATATATCTTTTCCATATGGGAGAGTTTAGACTGTCGACTTTGATTTTATGTTTTGTGGCTTTTCTGTGTTCAGATTTTAAATTCCACTATTTTCCTGTGGATTGAATTTCTAAGGGATGCTGCTTTTCTGTGGGATTATTCAGTCTCTCTCCTCTCAAGATCAGAACAAAAATCAGCATTGGCTCAGAGTAGGTTAATTAGATGATATGTTGTAGTATCCAAGTGATTTGAGTCTGTGAATATTAACATTATTTTATTTGGCTTTTGCTTTGCTTCTGTTAAATTCTTTAATAAAGTGTCCCGTATTCAAAAAGTCAAAATTGTGGACATTCCCCTTTAAACCTTTTGTGAAACAGTAATACCTATGTAATACCTATGTATTACAATAGCAACACTTATAAGCCCTTTTGTGGATTATTCTAGCCTTAAAAATGAAGGGATCCTTGGAACTTAGTTTTCCAGGCCACTAAATTAAACCCAGTTAGTTACCAAGTGCATGGCTTTAGAATAGACCTGCTGATAATGGGTGTTGCTGAAGAGGGAGAGGACTTGGCCAGAGGGCCACCCTGGTCAAGAGTGCCTTCAGAGGACATTGCATCGGCATCTGGAGGGCTGAGTAGCAGTTAGAGCTTTCCCTCCTGACTCCATCTAAGCTGTGTTTGCCCACTGGATAATACTTACAGGATCAGATATAGGACTTTTTTAACAGAGAGGCAGTTCCAGCCTTCCTGTATTGGAGGTACCTGGTTGAACATCAATAACTATTCAGTTTAGTTTGACTTTCCAAAGCTGTATTGAGTTTGTGCTTGCTTTTCCTGGGGGAAAGCTAAAGTAATCCCTCTAAAATGACTTATTGTATTGTGCTTTACAGACAATGTCATCATTTGTTTTAATAGAGAGCAACTCCTATTAACATGCCTCTGTGAAAAGGTCTATATTGCCTCTCTGGTGTGGGCTATATGAGCAAGAGCCCAGGAGGGCTTTGGAGAAATGAAAAGGGAGAGAGGGAGAGAGTCTGCCTATTAGCATTCATGAATAATTGAATTCTGCGTATCTGGCTAAAGTCCAAGTGCATAATTCACTAATTGCAATCAGAGAGGGAAAGCCAGGGAAGCAGAGAGCTCTGTGGTATTGTGTATATGAGTGTATATGTGTGTGTGGCTTGGAGATATGAAGGTAAGGGAATTGGCTTTCTGGATTTAAAAAGGAGAACTGAACCTCCCATGCATGGTAAAACCTCTTCTCACCGGACCTGCTTTGCTATTATACAAGCAAGCAAGGGACCTGTGTGTGTGTGTGTGTGTGTGTGTGTGTGTCACTGATCCAGTGTTTATTGTAATATTTAGGAAAATACTATCAGAAGCATCATAAATCATTTTAATAGTTTTTGCAGTTTTTAGGGAATATATGGATAAGAATCATGAGCTAATTGAATAGTTTGGTTATCTTTCGATTCAGACAGTGGTGAGGTATGGTTGGAGTGATTCAATTCAATTTTATTTATATAGCGCCAAATCACAACAAAAGTCGCCTCAAGGCGCTTCATAGATACAGAGAAAAGCCCAACAATCATATGACCCCCTATGAGCAAGCACTTTGGTGACAGTGGGAAGGAAAAACTCCCTTTTAACAGGAAGAAACCTCCGGCAGAACCAGGCTCAGGGAGGGGCGGGGCCATCTGCTGTGATTGGTTGGGGTGAGAGAATGAAGACAGAATAATGATGATAGTGATGGGTTCAATGGGGTGGAATTGCATCAGGGTTAGCAGTCTGAGAGCAAAGTGCTTTAAGATAAGATGGGGCATAGCTGTACAAGACATTGTATGTGAGTAAAAAGACTTTACATTTTATTCTGGATTTAACAGGGAGCCAATGAAGGGAAGCCAATATAGGAGTCAATACCCTTGCTGCAGCATTTTGGATTTTTCAGGGAGTAGTCCAGCCTACAACTAGTTTTCAACATCATTCTGAGACAAGATGTTTCTAATTTTTGAAATATTGCAAAATATCGAGTGTGAAACTCGACCAGGCTGGAAGGCCATCACAGGCTATGAGAAAGGGGGGGAGAGCAAACCTGCAACTAGGGTGAAAGGCCAACATTGGCCAGGCAATAAATGACTGTCAGAGCCTGTGACTAGGCTGAAAGATTGACATAGGCCAGTGTAGGGCAGGAGAGGGGGAGAGAACAAGCTCGCGACCACACTCAATAGACAGCAATGGCCCAGAGAGCAGTGAGTGTAACTGAAAGCTCCTGCAAGTTGCATGCCATGAGACTGAGCTTATTTGTGCAGAAAATGGGAAACAGCAGAAACTCTTGAAATCTACTACATACTAACTATTACCCCTGATAGTACCCCCTAAACCTGAAGATGGTGCTATATGTGTGAAAACTGAAAAGAGAAGATATAAGAGTGAACATAGTTCAAATTACTAAGCAAATATGACAATTAATTTCTGAAGACCACCTTTACTAATGTGACCAAATAGAAAAAGTGGCACTTGAAGAAGTGGCATTAGATTCAAGAGAAACTGCATGTTTTGTGTATGAGATTCAGGAGAGGGGAGGATGCAGTTGTTTAAAAGACAATGTGCAAAGAAATAAAGTGTTTTTTGGCTTCTGAGTTTTACAGCTGGGGTGGACGAGGCTAAGCATCAGGCTTTCAAATGAACTAAAAGTCTGTCTGGGTCTTTGGTTGATTAACAGGCTGGTGTGAATTGCTGCCACACCTCCCCCTCGGCCTGTGCTTCGAGGTTTCTGGTAGTTAGAATGACTCGGGGGTGTTGATTCATTTAAACTAACATAATCATCCTGCTGCAACCAGGTTTCTGTAAGGCAGAGTAAATCAATTTGTTGATCAATTATTAAGTCATGTACTAACAGAGACTTGGAGGAGAGAGACCTAATATTTAATAATCCACATTTCACTGTTTTACTCTTTGGTTCAGATATGGATACTGTATTGTTCTTTCTTTGTGATTGTTTATGTTTAAGTTGTCTGTTGCTGGTTTTTAGTTTGTTTTTTGTCTTTTTGGGAACTGACACAGTTACACACCAATTAAATACTGATTTTAGTGACCTCCGAGTGGCGTAACTGGGTGTCATTACTGCCGACGTGAATTATGTTTTTACTGTCCCTGTTGTCTGCTCTGGCCCCTGGAAGACAATTGACTATGGTTGCCGGTGTCTCTAGCTTCACGTCTGAGAACAGAATTACATACACTGTTAGACTTTTCATCGCCACTTTACGGTAACATACTGGCGTCACTGTTGCCAGCGTCATACCGTGACGCCGTGTTACGGTAGCTTACCGTTCTGCAGGATGATACCTTTTTTTGCTGGTGTGGTATAATACTCTTGGACAAATTATGGTAACGCACCGTAGCCTTTCTTACGGTATCTCACTGGCGACAGTGACGCCAGTGAGATACCGTTATGTTGTTATGTCGTAAATTACGTCAACAAAGTAACAACTTACTGTGATTAAGAAATTGGTATACTACCGCTCATTCACGGTATGTCACTGTAAGCCCGCTGCAAGGTAATAAACTGCAATATATTAACCAGTAACTTACCGTTATCACGCATCATCAGTACCAAAAATATTCATCTCTGCTAGAGGACACCGTGTCCCAACAGGCGGTCATTTACTGTTTAACAGGTCGTAATTGACCGTAATTTCAGTTAACAGTAACATACTGTAAGAGACTGGAGGGTTCCAAAAAATTGGATGGATAGATAGATAGATAGATAGATAGATAGATAGATAGACACACACACACACACACACACACAATATATAATTCATGTGCTTTACACCACTTCATTTCAGTTCTGATTTTCCTCTGCAGAAATACACATTTCCAAAATCAAAAACTGAAAAGAACTGAAAACATATTTTCATTGAGGAAGCATTTGTTTTTACTAAACCATGTAATCCATTATTTTCTCAGATGGTTGTACAAACAATAACGATATTATGTCATATCCATATCATGGCAGATAACATATGCTCAAGTGTTGGGTTTTCTTTGTTATATTTTGTAGGGTCTTAAACCTACAATGTGAAGTGCCTTGGCATTCATTTTGTTGGCACAAATAAACTGAATTGTAATGTATATAATATCAAGCCCCACACGTCTGCCTTTATATACACTTTGTCCAAAATACTGTCTCACACCACCAAATCAATGCACAAAACAGGGTCCAAACAGGAAGGAACTTGACTGACCTGCACTGAACCCTGATCTTGCTTTGTGGACTGAGTTCATTGATTTGTAGGGTGAGCCAATGCATGTGACAATTGAAGTGTAAGTAGCTGAAATAATTTTTAACAAATGGGTAAAAGAAGGAAAAAAAATCAAAACTGTTGCACTCAAAAAAACCTATTGGACAGAGACAGCGTCTTGCAAGATGGCAAGAGAGCTTGTCTTCATTGTTGGTCGTCTTGTGTAAATGTCCAGAAAGCATGGGCCATGGATCATCTGTGGAGACACAGGTAACAACACATTGTTCACTTAAATTATACAAGTAATTCACTAAAAATGGCAAAAACAGTGACCTAATTTGAAGTTCTCCACTCAAATTCAGTAAGCCGCTGGAGGAAAGTTGTGACATGAGGGTTAATCAGAGACTGGATACCTGTGTCCACGAAAAGCTCCTGTGCCAAACAGAAATTGTAATATGGTCTAATCAGCTCTATTTCATAAATGACTTCTTACCAAGCATAATCAGCCTTGGGGTGCTTGGCAGGCTTTTAACATGCAAACTGAACAATATAAATTTGGGTGTACTGAAGCCACAAAATTTAGAAATACACATAGTTGCAAAAAGTTCAGTGACCAATTACCTTTCCTAAATGACATATGCAATGCAAAAAATAAGAGTATTTTCAATAGGGACCAATTCCCAGTTTTTACATGATCAAAATGATTCACAAAAGGCTTCAATAAACTGAAAACGTGTGCCGACAAGAGAACAGTGCACAAAAATGAAAAGATATTTGAGCTCGACGCTTTAATGGGTTTAACATGACTTAGTCAGCACTCCGCACCGTACAGGTAGTACAAGCACACCTGAAAACATTGACCAGCTAACAGCTTTAAGCATTTGGGCGCAACCTCGGTAGCTCACCGATTCACCTGTTGCAAATGTCCAAGTTTCTATCAAGTCTCATAAATCCATCGGCAACTATTACCTAACTAGTCTTTTGAGTCTCCACATTCATAGATATTGACATTTTGTCTTAGCATTTGAATGAAAATATCCTGGTAGGGTAGCTTAAAAGTCAAAACAAACAGTAATAAGAACGCATTTCGGACTTCTCTCGAATAGGTGAAAAAACACTTACCTTCAGACTGATTAGCTGGTTCCGATCCAACTTTAATGAGTCCCATGTCAGTCCGTTTTAGGGAAAAAGTGTTAAGTGGTTTCATTTAATTTTGAGATACTCCCGCATGGATGAGCAATTTGGAGTCTAGCAGAGTTATCACGAATAGCATATGATCTTCAGATATAATCCAATCAACCTTGCATTTAACCCGATTGAACATCCAGTTACCTCTGACTACTTCTAAGTTGCACATGTTAACGGTCTCCTCATCACTCTGTGCTGCAGTGAACTGGATCTGTGGCACAGAATATGGCCTTGTTGTTGTTCTCCTGCTTTGCAGCTTTGTTTGAGTCTGACTTGCGGCTTAAACGTGCAAAACTAAGAGAAGCAGATCAATATTTTCTTCTTGTTGTTATTTAATGGTGGTAGGGAACCAGCGAAAGGAGCATTAACCACTCAAGCAATATTTTCTATCCCCATTGTTGTTTTGAAAGTGAATACCCGACGTGTGCGTCATACGTCACGTTGTACGTCAGGTGAAGGTGTGGTGTCGGCTATCGCACCTGTCACATTAAAAAGCTTTAAAAACCTAACAATCGCTTTAAAAACACAGCCCAACGCGCTAAACATGAACAAACATAAACACCCGTGTTACATTATCACGTATATCCAGGACATCTCTTCTGAACCAAGACGAAGTGGTGCTACAAAGAAATTATTTCTTTAGGAGAGTGCATTTAATAGCAGTCTGGCCTGCAACATAATGCACCGCTAAAAATACAGTTTCTGCTTGTCCCAGAATTTATTAATTTTGAGAGTGAAGTTGTAGGACTCATGGTGGTTAGTGGTGTAGGTTTCATGGATGTGACACCTTAACTTGTGTAAAATGACGACCAGAGCATATTATTAGGTTAGTTCACAGTAGTTAGGCAGAGGTGTCTTAAAAAGTACCACCTTATACAAAACAAATGAAGGTCCAGTATAAGAAAGAATAAGAAGAGAACAAAGGAACAGCCTGCTAAATGAAGTCATTTTTAAACATTACTCTAAATGCAGCCATTAGTTTTTGTTGCTGGCCATTCAACAAATAAGTATACTTCAATTATATTTCCCAAGTATACCTTACCTAGTACGTATACTAATAATGCCTCTTGGGACTATATTGGCCCCCGTTTTAGTACATAACAGTATTCTTGAAATTAACTTTTAGATGTACTTTTTGTTCACCATAATTGTACTAGCATAATGTCATAATGTCTACAAGAGTATAATTAAAATATACTCGACTCTATCACAATACTAACCTTACAAGTATACTATTAATTAATAGTATTAATAATGTTTCACATTGTTTGAATAATCAAATACATTTATTAATATATGAGGTTCCATTCAGTTCAAGGAATTAAATTTTAGTGTGGCTGCAACTTACTCCTTAAGTTGAAAATTAGTTTATATGTTATTCTACTTTCACAGTGAATTGCATTTTATAGTAATACACTCTGAATGAGGATTTAAGTAATTACTCTTAGATCTACAGTAGAAAACAACAGAAATCCGGATAGTGTAATAGTATAATCTCAGTAACATCGCCAATTGTTACATTTGCTGTATTTTACTGCTGTTTCCATGAGTTTACTGTTGATTTTGCAGTACTAAGCTATGGAAATTACTGCAAAGGCTAACAGTGTAGTTATGCTGTGTATTGTTTTGTATAGTTAAGATATGTTTTATAAATTAACTATTTCCAGTGGCATAACCCTTTAGACATAGTAGCTGTGTCATTTATATTTCAGTTTTACTCCATGAGAAAAAACACGTACTAATTAAAAGGAGTTGGATGCTACATCCTGACTTTGCAAGTGGAGTTTGGCTACTGCTAAATTGTGTAGCATACACACACACAAGGAGAGCAGGATAGTCTATCTAAATAAAAAAAAAGTTTCTGGGGGAAAGCTAGAATGACTAGGGATCCAAGAGAAGGGGAAGCAGCTAAAGGCATCTGCATTTGCATTTTCATCCAGTATGCCTCCAAAATCACAGTGTTCCAATAACTGTCTCAGCTCTGCCATGAAAGCAGCCACTGAAATGGGTGTGGAATTTGAAACTGAACAGTCATGTGGATGGTTTCAGGCTGTGATGATTTTGCACCAACATTACCAGTTCTTTGAAGCTGAAGTCTCTGGGTTTCCAACGCATTGTTATGTTTCAACTTGGACGCTCTCGCCCCGCACGCGCTGAGAGGAACTAACCTTTTCTTGCCTTCATTATCAATGTGGTTTGCCAAAAACCACATTGGAGCTAGCTGAATACAAAGTGCACCCCGACTGGAAACTCCCTAGAAAACACTCACAACTGTCTTGGTTTGGCTTTTATCATCATTGTCAAAAGGTGTTAACCTCAGGATAATGATAGTCAACAATTAGAGCCCTTATTAGGACTTTTAATGGTCTTTTTTTAGACAGTTAAGTTGGGTTAAGATAGTTTCAGTCAATAATTCTCAGTCCCTTCTGCTGCATCATTTTACACACCTTTTAACACATCCTGCTGTTTTTGTTTTTTTCTCTCGCTCTCAGTAAAAGATTTTAAGGCAAAGTTTCTCTATGACATGACATAGAGACACTGAAGTCAGTCTGAGTCTTTATGTATCTTTTGTACTCATTTATGCTTTAGCTTAGTTTGTCTAGTTAATTTCTAGGGTGCTGTTTAGCCCTTTGTTTCTTAGTTGGTTATGTCATCTCCTCCTGTACTCAGTCTCCCTGGTTCGTGCGTCTACCTGTCATGCGTCATGTCTGTGTGGTTATGTTTAGTTCATGTCATGTCTCCATGTTTCCTGTTTTACTTTGAAAGTCTGTATTCAATGTCAGTGTATTTAGTTAAACTCTTCCTGTCCTGTCTTTAGGTTCATGTGTGTCAGCTGTGCTCCCATGTGTGGCCACTTCCCCTGATCATCCCTCATGTGTATTTAGTCTCTGTGTTTCATGCAGTCTGTCACGTCGTCTGTGTTCCCACCCTCCATGTTTTCATGCCCAGTCTTTTGTATCCTTAGCCATAGCTTTCTGAGTCTTCATAGTTTATCAGTATCCGTTTCCCAGTTTAGTTTAGTTCAGTTTTGTCACAGTATTTCTGCTTTGTTTGACACCTGTCTTCTGCCATAATAAAGGCTCGTTTTCAGTTTAAGTTACTTCGGTCTACTCTCTTGTGTTCGCACCTGGGTCCACCACACGCACCACCACATGGTCTGTCTCCTCAGATCGTGACACATTGGTATGTTAGAAGCACAGTAACCTGTCAGTAGCCTGAACAGAAATTGTGCTTCCTTTCTTAAACACTGCCAGTTAAAAATCATGCTCATGCATTTCTTTGTTTTGGTATTATACTCGTAACCTTACATTAAATAATTGCAAAACATCATAGCCTAACATAAATTTGCTGAACACTCAGTTCAGTTGTTTGTTAGATTCAGTGAACTGAGATACGTTACACAAATGAAGATGCGTTGCTATAGCAACAGTGGAGAAACAGAAGGAATGGTCCACAAAATGAAATTCAGTCACCGCTGGAAATAACTTCAAGAAACAGAATCTTTCTTTCTCTTCACCCCTAACGCCCACTTTCACCGAGTCCACAACAGAACGTCTGTCCTTGCATCACCTCTCACATGTAGCTTTGTTGCAGCCTGCAGTGCAATTTGTTGGCTGTCACTTCTACAAGCTTTTTCTTCAAAGAAGGAAACAAAGGAAACCATGACAACAACATTCAGTGATGTGCTCTTTTCAAAAGAGGTGGTGGAGCTGTGGACCAATCTCTCTAGTAGTGAGAGCTTACTCTTCCCTATTCAATATTTCTGCAATCTCTGATTTGTTTAGTTAAAAAGTTATGACACCAATTGTGTAGAATGGGTGACATATGCAGTTTTTTGGGCCAAAAATGTTTTGTCTTAGGACAAGGATCATTGCTGCAAATCAGCTGCAGTTTATCAGTGCATGGATCATATGTTAAGTGTATGGCATTTGTGATGTATGTGCCTACACATGCCATAACCCATGCCAAATCCAACCTCATGGCTTTCGGGCCACGTCTGACGAACACATTTGTCAACGCCATAATTTATCCATAAGAGCCAAAACTGGCTAAGATTAGGAAGCTAAAGAGAATTCTCAGGTACTTTTAAAGGAAGCATACTAGTATAGAGGCGATTGTGGCTCAAGAGTTGGGAGTTCGCCTTGTAATTGTAATAATGGAAGGTTGCCGGTTCGAGCCCCGGCTTGGACAGTCTCGGTCGTTGTGTCCTTGGGCAAGACACTTCACCCGTTGCCTACTGGTGGTGGTCAGAGGGCCCGGTGGTGCCAGTGTCCGGCAGCCTTGCCTCTGTCAGTGCACCCCAGGGTGGCTGTGGCTACAATGTAGCTGCCATCACCAGTGTGTGAATGTGTGGATGACTGGATATGTAAAGCGCTTTGAGGTCCTTAGGGACTAGAAAAAGCGCTATATGAATACAGGCCATTTATATAATTATTTTTTTTAAATATGTGGCCCCACCTTGTAGCAAGAGGAGGGGTCTGTGTATACGTGGTCCTCCAGTGAATGTGAATAGTGAACAGTGAGATCCCTATGGCATAACAAAGAAGAGCCAACTCCACAGGACAAGACTCAGCCATACATCTGCACCTAAAGGATAAAGGTCACTCTTTTGAGGATGCCAGTGCTCACATTTGGACAGAGAAGACAGATGGTTTGAATGAGGATTAAAAAAGGTCATCTATGTCAACTGTTAAAAACTATCTTTGAACAGAAGGGGTGGCTTACGACACCAATCGCCTGCCTTCTACAATCTGAGTGCTTTGGTTGAAACGCCCTGTCTTTGTGTGATGCAGAAAAGGTGAACGGTTGGTCTCTACATGCATGAAGGAGGAGGTGAAACTGGCACACTGAACCAGCATGACTAATGCAGCATCTTGTAGCAACATGCCATTCCATCTGGTTTGTCTTTAGTTGACCCATCATTTATTTTTCAACAAGACAATGACCTCAAACACACCTCCAGGCTGTGTAAGGGCTATTTGACCATAAAAGAAAGTGATGGAGTGCTGCACCAGATCACCTGGTCTCTACAGTCACCTAAACCCAATGGAGATGGTTTGGGATTAGATGGAGCGCAGAGTGAAGGCAAAAGGGCCAACACGTGCTCAGCATCTCTGGGAACTCCTTCCAGACTGTTGGAAAACCATTTCAGGTGACATCATGAAGCTCATCCAGAGAATGGCAAGAGTGTGCAAACCAGTAATCAAGCAAAGGGTGGCTATTTTGAATAATCTAAAGTTAGTTAGTATTTCACACTTTTTTACTACATAATTCAGTCTGTGTTCATCCATAGTTTTGATGCTTTCAGTGAGAATCTTCAATAATAAAGAAAAACTATTAAAAGAGAAGCTGTTCAAATTTTCGACTCGTACGGTATATATACCGGTTGTACTTGGGTTGTACTAGGAATGATGATATCTCCACCAAGAGACCTGATGTCTTGTCTCCCCCTTGCCATACCATTTGTTGTATCTCATCAATCTCTAGTTGTGATAGCAGTGGCGAACATCAGGAGTTTCACAGAAGGTTCAGTCATTACTGTAGAGAAGGAATAGAGGGGGAAAAAAAACCACACCCTCTGGGGGAGGCTGGCGTTGATTGTCTGTTTGTGGGATGTGATGCTCCTCAGTCTCACCTGCTGCTTCCTGTCCATCATGTGGTGGCCACAGTAAGCTTGGTGAGCTTCTGGTGGAGGATGTCTGGGTGACGGTGTTGAAGCCCAAGCTGAAGTCCATGAACAGGATGGCATATGTCCCTGGTTGGTCCATGTGTAGGATGTAGTGCAGACCAGGGTTTTAATAGTTTTGCAATTTTCATTAGTTTTTATTTTTATTTAGTTTTGACTTCAGATTTTCAATTTTATATCAGTTTTAATTAGTTTTTACCAATTGTTTGCTAGTTTAGTTTAGTTTTTATTTTTTTGAAAATCCTTAGTTTCAGTTTAGTTTTGATTAGTTTCAGTTATAGTTTTAGTTGTGTTTGCAATAATTAAGTGTAACAAAATCCCAGTTTCATCATATCAGTCATTCTGCTCATCCTTGGGTATGTTGCTATTCCAGCTACCATACTGCACCCTGGACAGGTCACCTGTCTGTCACAGGGCTAACACGCAGAGACAGACAACTCACATTCCCACCTATGGGTTCTTTAAATAAATAAATAAAGGCAGATGAACAACCATTGATACCAGGCAACTATAAAACGTATATCTTGGCCCCAATGAGACTATTAACTCTCGCAGCACCGGGTGTTCGTAATTGTGGTTCAAGTGAATTGATAAACTTTTTGAAGGTAATTGACTCACACAGTTGTGTAGATATCCCAGTCCTGTTGTCTCGGGATGCATCACGCTGCCTTGCCTGGGGTTAGCTTCTGTTTTCTGGGGATGAGGGTTGAGTGTGCTCCCTTACCTTCTCAAGCTAAGCTAGGTTAGCCTTCTTGTGTGAGCTTTTCAAGTGCACTTTAAGGTTTGTGGGATTTTTTTCCCTTTAGAAATGTTCCTCATAATTTGTCTGTTTCCACTACAAGACACTTGCTTTATCCAAAACACAGTCATATTCAAAGTAATCCCAAATTGGACTCTGGCTCCCGACTTTTCCTGACATGATTCTGCGCGTGGACGGAGCAGCAACACAGACGACTCGACTAACGTGCTGCCCCCTGCTGGCATAATGAGACACAGCAAGAAAAAAATCTGGAAACTAAACTTCATTTTCACCCTTGACTCTTGTATGACACGCACACATCAATGAAAACTAAACACATTTTTACTATAAATTCAGTTAATTTTAGTTAGTTTTGTGAACACTCATTATAGTTTTAGTTAGTTTTCCTTTTTTTGTTTTTATTTTTATTTCCGTTAACGAAAATGTTTTTTCACTTCTAGTTTTCGTTATTTCGTTAGTTTTCGTTAACGATAATAACCTTGGTGCAGACTAATACTGACTGCATCCTGCGACTTCTACCAGGTGGGTCAGCACCAGTCTTTCATAGGACTTCATGATCACAGATGTCAGGGTGACAGGCCTGTAGTCATTTAATCATGTGATGGTGGACTTTGAGACTGGGATGATAGTGGAGTGTTTAAGCAGGAGGGCACGTCACATAGCTTCAGAGATCTGCTAAAGATCTTGGTGAAGATGGGGCAAGTTGGCTGGCAAAGAGTCAGGTCCTGGAGCCTTCTGGATTTTCTCTTTCTGGACGAGCAGACACATCCTCACAGATGGACTCCTGTAGCTGGTGATGTGCTGCAGGCCTCTCTAAACTGATGCAGAGTCAGAGTTTGCTGAAAAGGCTGTTTTGTAGGTTCTCAATGTAGCTCTTCTTTAAGTTAGATTATCCGGGTTGATGAGAACTGGGGGAAAAATACCTAGAGAGGATTGTCCAATGTTTAAGAGGTCCTCTCTGTTGAAAGTGTCAAGAGGATAACGAGAAAGAGAGATCCCCATGCTTGATTTCTTGTATCGCTCATCCCTAATTTTATATACTCTGATACAGTGAGCCCTCCAGCAGTGGTTTATGGTCATTGCATATTTTGTAAGCGGTTCTTTTTACGTGAACAGTTCCGTATCTAAGAGACACAGGATATATCTATAGATATATATTTTTTAACAAAACTATAAAATGTGTGTTCTGTTGTTAACTGTGGCCAGGGGGCCGCACAGAGTCTAACAAGCTTTGCTCAAATTCACCAGCTTCATTCTGCAGTCAATATCTGGGATCGATATGCTTTATATTCCGTATGTGTATTGGGTTTATTGCATCACCATTTTTGTCTAGAACTTTCTTAAATAGTGAAAAAAGACCATTAGATGCCCTTTTTTCTTGGGTGTATCAAGAAAGTGACGCGAGTGAAGAAGCAAAATAAAAGATAAGGGATAAGCATCAAATCACATACAGGCCCTGTTCCCATTTTGATTGTCTGTACGTGACTGGCTCACTGTCAATTAATAAATCTCAGATAAAAAAAAAAACATTGTGTAAAGACTTTTAGCACTGACAGCACTGACAGACATTTGGCACTTTGTTATAACTAGCCCATTAATGTGACCTTGTGGATTTGTCTGCATAGCTTCAGTCAACAGATATTGCTTCTCAGAGGCCAGCTGCATATTAGCTGAAAACACCAGTTTCACCTCATTTGGGATTGCTGATACTCCCCTGATGCAGACACCACTGCTGATGAGTGTGTGTTTGGCCCAGAGTTCATGGCCAGAACCTCTAGATTCATGCCATCCTTGTATTTAATGATGTATTGCCGAACAAAAGCTAACATCCACTCTGGCCAACCCTGCTACAAACTGTTGGCTGTTTTAAATGTCATTCTAATTATCCATGTCTTTGGCACTGAATGCAAAAGTAAATATATGTGGCCTCTCCAGTCACTCGCCATATCTTCATCACTCCTACTGTGATTAAATATCACACATTTTCAATAAGGTGGACTACCCCAGGAGCCTAGGATTATTGCAGCATAACTAAGGTGGTGGTGGTGGTGTGGGGGGGGGGGGGTAACTATAAGCTTTATTAAAGAGGAAACTCTAATCCTAAAAGTAGGATGTCTGTCTCCCCAATCCAAACTGGTATCTGGCTTCACAGAAGAGAGGCCTGAGATCTGAAGGCTCTGCCTCCCATTCAATGTTTAAAACCCAGGGAACCCAGGGAAGTAGGCCTGCAGGCTAAGGGTGAAGTGTTGGAGTGATATGGTACCATTAGGTCTTTAAGATGAGGTATTTATTCAAGCCTGTTATTCAAAGCCTTGTATATGAGGACAAGAATTCTAAATTCAAATTTGGATTACACAGGAAGCTTGATTAACCTGAAAATAATGAATTAACTATTAAATATACAAATAAATTATTTTGTATCACTATAAGACAGGATGTTTCTAATTTCAAAAATATTGCATAAATGAAAGAAAGCAGTCCCACATATATTTATGTAGGCTTACTTGTGGTTCCTATGGTATTTAAAAGTAGAGAGGGAGGCAGAGTCTAAAGCTCTGAGTGTCCCTCTTCTGTGGGACCATCTCCCAGGGACAGTTTTCAGTTTTCAGTTTATGTTTTCAGTCCACATGTGGTGGACCGAGTTGAAAAAGCAGGAGGAATCACAGGAATTATTAGGAAACAAAGGGTTTCCGTTCATTTAACCCCCCAAAGATCATATATACAAAAGTAATAAATGTTGAGCTCATAAAAGAGGTCAAAGAAACAAAACCAAACTCAGGCAAAGACTGCAAACTTAACAAACCAAGCAACTACCCAAACAAACATAACTGACCTGAACATGAAATGACACACAAGGGTATATATATAATGGCTGATCAGACCACTATGACACACAAGGGGTAACTAAACAAAAACACAATTGTAAATAACAAACAATGCAGTATAGTCTGGTTTGTTAATAAATTAACCCTTTAAGACCACAGAACCAAGTCCGCCAGAGCTTATATTATATGTTTACATGCTGTGGAGCCATTTTTGGGAGCATTTCAAGTTTCTATACATCAATACAACCATTATAGCCTAAACTTTAATAACATGTCTGCATTAAGTGCATAGTAATTACATAAATTGCAAAAAGGTGTAATAAACTACAAAAAATTGAAAATCGTTTTTGTTTTTTTAACATATATTTCTAGTTAGAGAAATTTAAGAGGCTTATCCCTCAAAACTGTAAATACAAAAAAGTTGCACAAACTAGTTTCCCACCACAGGAAATTTATTTTGAGTGTCTTCATAGTTTTATTTTTGAAATACACCAATTTTTATACACTGCAGGAAAAACAAAAATAAATATTATAATGCAAATTTGCAAAAAAGCAGCATGTGCAATATATTTCCAGCAGTGCAATATGAGTCCTAAGCATCCCAGAAACGACACAGAAAGTCATAAAGTCAAACATAACTTTTAAAAACACCAGTATAGGCTCATGAGGCCCTGATGGTAAAAAAAAAAAAAAATTTCCGCAAAATGACGTCACTTCCGGTTTCGGGCAGGTCATGGCGGACATGCAAAAGTTCGCGCTGACGTCTATTCCAACTAGGAAGTGTTACAAACAGCTGATCAGATCGGCAAAGCCTGTTTCTGGAATATTTTGGCTTTGTTGCTGCAAGTGCTTTTTATGCAGTTTTTGCAAAGCTATATGTGGAAGGAAACTGTGACCGAGGACAAGCTGATGGCATAAGATGTAAGTACAACTCCTCCGGTTTCATATGCAAAAAGATTTATTGCATTAGCTTACGTGGTTGCAGAGCTACTGGGATTTAAAAATAGTTACGCAAAACAGAGCGTGCCCGCTCTGACCGGCTTTAAAGGGTTAAGCACCAAAAAAAGGAAATCAAAACTACTAAACCCTAAATTCAAATATTTAATTAAATACAAATACTTTGTTTTTAAATGAAAGAAAACACACATTCTCCCCTTCAGCAGGAAGTGGTAGTGCGGTCCAATTATCCCTTTTTGCATTTAGTGGTTTCAAACCCTGGCTACCATCTGTTGTCCAGCAACTCCCAGGGATGATGGCAGGTAAGAAATAAAAGACAAAGGTTTGTCAAAAATCAAAGAAATGAACTGGTATGAATACATAAGTAAACTCAATGTGTGCGCTTACAAATAGAACAAATGTATCCAAACCAATCAATAATGTTATTGGAAACTAAAGTGTGCTACTGTGTTCAAATAAAGAAATGACAATACAAGAGTTACCACCTTTAGAGTTTTGCCATGGGTTTGGCCATCATACACTCCCCCACTTCTTGATCTTCCATCAGGCAGCGAGAGAGGTAATCAGCAGTAGTGTTGTCTCTACCAGGGATGTAGTGAACCTTAAACCGGTATGGCTGCATAGCCAGATACCACCTGGTGATTCTCCCATTAGTGTCTTTCATTCTTTCCAGCCACTTCAGGGCTTTGTGATCAGTCTGAAGGATGAATTCTCTTCCCAGCAAATAAAATTTGAAAGAGTCAAGTTCCCATTTAATGGCCAAAGCTTCCTTCTAACCCGTTGCGTAGCGGTTCTTCCTTGGTAGCAGCTTTCGCCTGATATAGGCGACAGGATGTCAATCCTCTGGTGGTCCCTGCAGAAGCACTGCTCCCAGACCCCTTTTCAGAAGTATTGTCCTGCAACGTAAACAAACAAACAAAAGTCTTTTGTAAAATCTGGTGAGTAAATGGTAAATGACCTGTATTTATATAACGCTTTACTAGTCCCTAAGGACCCCAAAGCGCTTTACATATCCAGTCATCCACCCATTCATACACACATTCACACACTGGTGATGGCAGCTACAATGTAGCCACAGCCACCCTGGGGCGCACTGACAGAGGCGAGGCTGCCGGACACTGGCGCCACCGGGCCCTCTGACCACCACCAGTAGGCAACAGGTGAAGTGTCTTGCCCAAGGACACAACGACCGAGACTGTCCAAGCCGGGGCTCGAACCGGCAACCTTCCGATTACAAGGCGAACTCCCAACTCTTGAGCCACGATCGCCCTAGAAAAACTGGGTCCTTACTCAGGGACTGGCGAATGTCTTTGAAAGCTCCAATGGCTTCAGCTCTCCACCGAATCTTATTGGGACATCTTCGGCCAGTCCTGTCCGTCAATGGGGCTGCTCTTGCTGAGAAGTTGGGAATTAAGCTGTTTCCTGGTTTGTGGAAGAGGACATGATGTATTTGCATTAATTTTGTCAACCTGTGGTTTAATTGTCCACCTCCAACTGTAAACCCGAGGTACTGGACTTCAGTCCTAGCAAGAGCACACTTTGCTGGATTGATGGTAAGGCCTGCGGAACGCAGTCAATCCAGCATGGCTCTTAGGTGATCCGCATGCTCTTCCCAAGTTCCACTGAAAACAACATCATCAAGGTACGCACAGGTGCCATTTGGTCAGCCCCATGCAGAGCAAATGGCAGGACTGTGAACTCGAACAATGCTGACAGAATGCTGTCAACTCTTGAGACTGTTTAGTGAGGGGTACTTGCCAGTAGCCCTTGGAGAGATCAATGGTTGTTACATATTTTGCCTTCCCCAAACGCTTGATGAGATCGTCAATGCGTGGCATTGGGTAAGAGTCAAATTTTGATATGGAATCGAGGCACCTCAAGTCGATGCAAAATCATATTGTGCTATCCTTTTTCGGAGCCAATACAACAGGGTTGCACCACTCACTTGTTGAAGGTGATTCCAAGAGACAGCATGAGGTCCACCTCCTCCTTTAGCTCCACCAGGAAGCGTTCTGGTATCCTGTAACTCATACTCTTCACAGCTGGATCAGGTTTTAAAACAATGTCATGCTCCAGACTGGTGCGACCTGGATACTTTTGGAATATGTCTGAATCAATCAGAGGCGTTAGCTGAGACTGTTGCTCACTGGTGAGATAGCTCAGGTCCAGGACAAGAGCTGTTACTGAAGGCAATCAGTCATTAACTTCTTCCTCCTCATCCCCGCTGTGAATAAGCAACCCCTCTATTTTCAATTCAATTCAATTCAATTTCAATTCAATTTTATTTATATAGCGCCAAATCACAACAAAAGTCGCCTCAAGGCGCTTCATAGATACAGAGAAAAGCCCAACAATCATATGACCCCCTATGAGCAAGCACTTTGGCGACAGTGGGAAGGAAAAACTCCCTTTTAACAGGAAGAAACCTCCGGCAGAACCAGGCTCAGGGAGGGGCGGCCATCTGCTGTGATTGGTTGGGGTGAGAGAAGGAAGACAGGATAAAAGACATGCTGTGGAAGAGAGACAGAGGTTAATAACAGATATGATTCAATACAGAGAGGTCTGTTAATACATAGTGAGTGAGAAAGGTGACTGGAAAGGAAAAACTCAATGCATCACGGGAATCCCCCGGCAGCCTACATCTATTGCAGCATAACTAAGGGAGGATTCAGGGTCACCTGGTCCAGCCCTAACTATATGCTTTAGCAAAAAGGAAGGTTTTAAGCCTAATCTTAAAAGTAGAGATAGTGTCTGTCTCCTGAATCTAAACTGGAAGCTGGTTCCACAGAAGAGGGGCCTGAAAACTGAAGGCTCTCCCTCCCATTCTACTTTTAAATACTCTAGGAACAACAAGTCGGCCTGCAGAGTGGGAGCGAAGTGCTCTAATAGGGTGATATGGTACTACAAGGTCATTAAGATAAGATGGGGCTTGATTATTTAAGACCTTGTATGTGAGGAGCAGGATTTTGAATTCAATTCTGGATTTAATGAAGGGAAGCCAAAACAGGAGAAATATGCTCTCTCTTTCTAGTCCCTGTCAGTACTCTTGCTGCAGCATTTTGGATTAGCTGAAGGCTTTTCAGTTAGTTTTTTGGACATCCTGATAATAATGAATTGCAGTAGTCCAGCCTGGAAGTAATAAATGCATGAACTAGTTTTTCAGCGTCACTCTGAGACAGGATATTTCTAATTTTAGAGATGTTGCGCAAATGGAAGAACGCAGTCTTACATATTTGTTTAATATATGCGTTGAAGGACATATCCTGGTCAAAAATGACTCCAAGGTTCCTCACAGTGTTACTGGAGGCCAAGGTAATGCCATCCAGAGTAAGAATCTGGTTAGATACCATATTTCTAAGCTTTTCAGCGCCGAGTACAATGACCTCAGTTTTATCTGAGTTAAGAAGCAGAAAGTTAGTGGCCATCCAAGTCTTTATGTCTTTAAGACATTCCTGCAGTTTAACTAATTGGTGTGTGTTATCTGGCTTCATGGACAGATAGAGCTGGGTGTCATCTGCATAGCAGTGAAAATGTATGCTATGTCTTCTAATGATGCTGCCTAGGGGAAGCATGTATAATGTAAACAGAATTGGTCCTAGCACTGAACCCTGTGGAACTCCATAATTAACCTCAGTGTGTGAAGAGGACTCTCCATTTACATGGACAAATTGGAGTCTATTAGATAGATATGATACAAACCACTGCAGTGCAATACCTGTAATACCTACAGCATGTTCTAATCGCTCTAATAGGATATTATGGTCAACAGTATCGAATGCTGCACTAAGGTCAAGAAGGACAAGCACAGAGATGAGTCCACTGTCAGAGGCCATAAGAAGATCATTTGTAACCTTCAATAAAGCTGTTTCTGTGCTGTGATGAACTCTGAAACCTGACTGAAACTCTTCAAGTACGACTCTGGATACTGTAGCTCCAGTGAAAACTAAGGTCTCTAATCAGAAGTACCTGACCCCGTGGTATAATTCTCAAACACGTACTCTAAAGCAGATGACTCGTAATCTGGAGAGGAAATGGCGTGTCACAAATTTAGAGGATCATCATTTAGCCTGGAGAAATAGTTTGTTGCTTTATAAGAAAGCCCTCCGCAAAGCCAGAACAGCTTACTACTCATCACTGATTGAAGAAAATAAGAACAACCCCAGGTTTCTCTTCAGCACTGTAGCCAGGCTGACAAAAAGTCAGAGCTCTTTTGAGCCAACCATCCCTTTAACGTTAACTAGTGATGACTTCATGAACTTCTTCACAAATAAAATTTTTATCATTAGAGAAAAAATTACCAATAATCATCCCACAGATATAATATTATCTACAGCTACTCTTAGTACCATTGATGTTAAGTTAGACTCTTTTTCTCCAATCGATCTTTCTGAGTTAACTTCAATAATTACTTCCTCCAAACCATCAACGTGTCTTTTAGACCCCATTCCTACAAAACTGCTCAAAGAAGTCCTGCCATTGATTAATTCTTCGATCTTATATATGATCAACCTATCTCTAATAATCGGCTATGTACCACAGGCCTTCAAGGTGGCTGCAGTTAAACCTTTACTCAAAAAGCATCTCTAGACCCAGCAGTCTTAGCTAATTATAGGCCAATCTCCAACCTTCCTTTCAAATCAAAAATCCTTGAAAGAGTAGTTGTCAAACAGCTAACAGATCATCTGCAGAGGAATGGTTTATTTGAAGAGTTTCAGTCAGGTTTCAGAGCTCATCACAGCACAGAAACAGCTTTAGTGAAGGTTACTAATGATCTTCTTATGGCCTCTGACAGTGGACTCATCTCTGTGCTTGTCCTTCTTGACCTTAGTGCAGCATTCGATACTGTTGACCATAATATCCTATTAGAGCGATTAGAACATGCTGTAGGTATTACAGGTATTGCACTGCAGTGGTTTGTATCATATCTATCTAATAGACTCCAATTTGTCCATGTAAATGGAGAGTCCTCTTCACACACTGAGGTTAATTATGGAGTTCCACAGGGTTCAGTGCTAGGACCAATTCTGTTTACATTATACATGCTTCCCCTAGGCAGCATCATTAGAAGACATAGCATACATTTTCACTGCTATGCAGATGACACCCAGCTCTATCTGTCCATGAAGCCAGATAACACACACCAATTAGTTAAACTGCAGGAATGTCTTAAAGACATAAAGACTTGGATGGCCACTAACTTTCTGCTTCTTAACTCAGATAAAACTGAGGTCATTGTACTCGGCGCTGAAAAGCTTAGAAATATGGTATCTAACCAGATTCTTACTCTGGATGGCATTACCTTGGCCTCCAGTAACACTGTGAGGAACCTTGGAGTCATTTTTGACCAGGATATGTCCTTCAACGCATATATTAAACAAATATGTAAGACTGCGTTCTTCCATTTGCGCAACATCTCTAAAATTAGAAATATCCTGTCTCAGAGTGACGCTGAAAAACTAGTTCATGCATTTATTACTTCCAGGCTGGACTACTGCAATTCATTATTATCAGGATGTCCAAAAAACTCACTGAAAAGCCTTCAGCTAATCCAAAATGCTGCAGCAAGAGTACTGACAGGGACTAGAAAGAGAGAGCATATTTCTCCTGTTTTGGCTTCCCTTCATTGGCTTCCTGTTAAATCCAGAATTGAATTCAAAATCCTGCTCCTCACATACAAGGTCTTAAATAATCAGGCCCCATCTTATCTTAATGACCTTGTAGTACCATATCACCCTACTAGAGCACTTCGCTCCCGCTCTGCAGGCCTACTTGTTGTTCCTAGAGTATTTAAAAGTAGAATGGGAGGCAGAGCCTTCAGTTTTCAGGCCCCTCTTCTGTGGAACCAGCTTCCAGTTTGGATTCGGAAGACAGTGTCACGTAAAGGAATGTTATTTTTCTGTCACTATGTTATCATTCACATGCACAATCATTATTTCATCATTACTCCATTAGTCTATCACCTATCATTATCATTATTCAGTTATCATCCTTATTATCATGTATCATTTACCACATTCTAGATGCAATGCTTCATCATACATAGCACCAGTACAGTGGTGGGTGTAAGAAGTCAATTGAGGACGCTGAACTTTTGGTGGCCTGGTCCAACAATCTTACACAACAGAACACTCGTCTTACACAGTTGTTCTGTTTCATGCCCATATATAGAAAACATCTGGTTTCGAGTCCGGGAAGGGTTGTTGTTGTTCTGATACGATCATGTCCAGGAATTGTTCTGACGTCATAAAGACTATAAAGCTTTCTGTTTTGGGGATGAGCAAAGAGGCTGGCTCCCACACTGTATAATACGTGTGTGTTTAATAAATCACTTTTTGGACACTCCCTGGGACTCTGTCTGCGCTTACTTTTCCTTCCAAATCAAAAGAACCTCTACAACAGACACTATCTCTACTTTTAAGATTAGGCTTAAAACTTTCCTTTTTGCTAAAGCATATAGTTAGGGCTGGACCAGGTGACCCTGAATCCTCCCTTAGTTATGCTGCAATAGATGTAGGCTGCCGGGGGATTCCCATGATGCATTGAGTTTTTCCTTTCCAGTCACCTTTCTCACTCACTATGTGTTAACAGACCTCTCTGTATTGAATCGTATCTGTTATTAATCTCTGTCTCTCTTCCACAGCATGTCTTTTATCCTGTCTTCCTTCTCTCACCCCAACCGGTCGCAGCAGATGGCCGCCCCTCCCTGAGCCTGGTTCTGCCGGAGGTTTCTTCCTGTTAAAAGGGAGTTTTTCCTTCCCACTGTCGCCAAAGTGCTTGCTCATAGGGGGTCATATGATTGTTGGGCTTTTCTCTGTATCTATGAAGCGCCTTGAGGCGACATTTGTTGTGATTTGGCGCTATATAAATAAAATTGAATTGAATTGAATTGTACGTAGTGAGGAGGTGAAATTATTAACAAGATAATCGACCTCTGTTTTTATTTTATTTCAGAGCCAACAGAGCCAGGGATAGAGACATCTACTTTTAAGATTAGGCTGAAAACCTTCCTTTTTGATGCATTTAGGCCTGGATCAGCTAACTCTGAATCATCCCTTAACCCTCTGGGGTCTCCAAACACACTATATGTCACAAATCTTGTCATGGTCTGGGTGAGTGCCAGTGTTTTTCCACAGAGCCGGCAGTTCCACCATGCTCCTGCTCATTGCTCTCACCTGTGGGTAATCAAGCTAATAAGTCCAGCGCTCTCAACTTCTCTTTGCCAGATTCTCAGCTAACCACAGTTAGCGCAGGCCATTGTTGTGTTTTGTTTTGTTATAGTAAATTACCTTGACCTACCTTGTACCTCTCGTTCATAGCTACTCACCAGATTACCAGACGCAAATCCTCGTGATAGAATCTGCATCCTATCATCATACCTGACTCTGTCAGGGACTCTGGCCCTTCCCCGGGACCCTGCCATCCAGTAGGATTCTCCCTTTGGCCCCAAAATCAGAGAACTGCAGATTCCACAGTTGAAATCTCACTTGTCGTTTGCATAGCTCAGCTTGCATAAGTGCTCCATAGTTTTGGCTTTGTTCACGGCACAAGTTTAAACTCATGGCTCAGTTCTCAGTTGAATAGCCCCGTTGTTCCCTGTGGTCCATCTGTGTAGAGCAACCTATCTTAGCATTACACAAAGTTTTATATGAGAATGCGCATCTATCTGATTGGTTAAAACTTTATTTCATAGGTCATTCAAAGGTCACCATCCCCCCTCAGACTGCTCCAAAAGAGACCAAAATGGTCTCCTGTTTTGTGCTTCATTTGTGCAGATTTGTGCAGGTAAAATTATCGTTTGTGCTGCTATGGTTTCTGAGATATAATGATTTGAATTCTTATAGCCTACCCTATATAACACCAGTGTCTGTGGCAGTGAGTTTCAGCAGCTGTGGAGTTATGCACATTTATAGAAGACCGTCCACTGTTTTTTAGGCTTGCTGCATATTTAGTTCTATGAATCTTTTGTGTGTTTCAGTACATCTTAGTAAACCAATTTAGTCAGCAGAAAGTCGATATTTCTGATGTTACCAGTGCACAAACATACACAAGGAAGGCTAAAGTTTTAATTTTATCTGTGGAAAACTGAGTTACATTTGAAATGATTCATGTATACCTAAATTATTTTGTTTACATACCCAGTTTGTCTGTATGATTTTTTTTTTAATTATATATGTTCATTATGTAGCTGTCTCAGGAAAAAATTATGTTTGCTTTCACATTAATTTCAAGTGTTATTTTGAGTATGCTTTTTGATAGGTTGCCACCTACATGTAGAAAATTGAATTTTCCACAGCACCTAGGCCAGGGATCTTCAACCTGCGGCTCTAAAGCCACATGTGGCTCTCCGTCCCCTCCACTGTGGCTCTTATTAGACCAATAAGTTATGTTTTATTATAAAGACAACAAGAAAGGGGCATACCGGGCATACACTGTGCGAGTCTTTTTCAGTCGCGTTATTCAGCTCCTGCTCAAACTGTACGATTGAATCGCAGGGCTTAGAAGTTCATAGGTAACGATGCAGGTCTCACACTATATGGCCCGATGCTCTGATGCGACCTGAGTGCTTACACTGTACGTACATGCACAACACATCGTGTTCTTATTTCCGGAAGAAGAACCCAGAAGTCAACCGCCAAAAAACAATATAAAGAAGAAGAAGAATCCGGAAGTTGGGAGACAGTAATCTGAGAATTTGAAAATGCTCACCGAAGAGAATCGCGCTGCCTTAGCAATGTGTGCTATTCTGTGTGCAGAAAGATCGAAAAAGAAAAGGTGACTGCGTGTATAGACAAGGAAATGGCTGGGCAGACGTCTGCGGTCTGTCAATTCTACAACGAGAACTGGAGGTAAGCAGCAACAGCTAAATAGCACTTACCTACACAGGTACTTTATCTGCACGTATCTTACCCATGTTGATGTAGGCTTTATCTAATGATGGGTACGTTTTTGAAGACATTGGATGCTTCTACTTTCATTAGGCAACATTTAATTTTAGCCTATTAGTGTTTTATTTAATTGGATTACTGGCCATTAACTACAGTACTTTTACACTTTTACTTGAGTAGTATTCTAGTGAATGACATCTACCAAAGTGATTGGGACATCTTTCTGCTTTATACAACATTGGTTAAATATCGGTCCGACTCTTAAATTACCAATAACATCCAACATCTATTATGTTGCTGTGTTATTGGTGTGTTCTTGAGTTTGTTCTGTGTAAACAGGGAGATGATATGAGGGGTTTTTGGGACCTTATCCGAATGTCTGTGGAGGACTTTCACTATCTCCTGGAGAGGGTTAGTCCTGCTATCATCAAGAAGGATACACAGCTCAGGAAGGCCATCAGCCCCAGGGAAAGGCTTTCAGTTAGCCTACGATTTTTGGCAACAGGCAAGTGTGTGAACATGAAAATTCTGTAATGCTCCCTATAAACTCCCTTAAACTATAGAATGCTGGGCATGAGGCAAGGTCATCTATCTATATCACATTAAGAAATCAGTTCACCCATGCAAGTACATAGATATTTTTGCTTTTCTACATCAGTTACACTGGACCTATGTAACGGAGCAAAGGTGATTTTATTTCCACAGTGTTTTTAAAGGAAGGAAACCTTCCTCCAAACGGACAGAGCAGTGGAGCCGCCAAGGGAAAGCACACGAACACTGTATACTTTGTGGCATTTATTTTACTGAAAACATTTCGACTGAGAATTACCTTTGACATCATTCCCCACAAATATCCCTTCATAAGGTGTGTGTATGTGCGTATGCTTTTAAACAACTTGGTTATGAACTCACTCTCAGAGTGGACTCTGTATTTCTGTGGACAACATGTGCATTCAAGAAATCCAAATGTTTTAATATCCAGACCTGCTTGGGAGTTGGTGGTTTCTGGCCATTGCCACTGGGTGCATTCAAGAAATCCAAATGTTTTAATATCCAGACCTGCTTGGGAGTTGGTGGTTTCTGGCCATTGCCACTGGGTTTCGGTTTGAGCAGTGTGCCATACTGTGTCGAAATGATGCAACCCGGGTTTTCACTTCATTCACTGAAAAATTTACATTGCCATGTACTTTAGGATTTTTATTTAAATAGTTGAGATTCAAAACCCTACTGTTATTAATGTTCAAACTGTAGTTGGAGAGAGTTTACCTGGAAATTAATTATAAAATTTAATATTTCTGAAAGTCAATTTAGAGGTTTTTACATCTGAACTCTTCATTTCATGGTTTCATAAAAGAAAGTTCACTTACTCGCAGAGCTGGGCAGTAACGTGATACAAGTAACGCGTTACTGAAATCCGGTTACTTTTTTCAATTAACGAGTAAAGTAAGGGATTACTATTGCAAAAAAGGTAATTAGATTACTGTTACTTTCCCGTAGGAACGCTGCGTTACTGCGTTACTAAAACCGCAATTTTTTTGCGAGAATGTCTCATGACAGTGACGTAAGCGAGTGCGATGTTCGTGACAACAGCTGTGTGCAGATCAACAATGGATCATATATCGAGTGCAGAGAGAGTATGAGCGTGCAGCGTTTAAAGCGTGGATGTACTGACCTTACTTTGAGTTTGACTCCATAAAAAGTGACAAAAACATTAGTGTCCGTTGTGCGTGGGAAGAAAACTTCTTTTTACAGCGAAAAAACCCCTAAACTTCCGAGCAAGCTCCGAGTAGCTACGACGTAATGGGAAACTCACAGAGAAACTCGCGGATTCTTCCACTGACCGCAGCACACCTGCACCAGGGTAAACCTCCGCCTACCCCACTCCTGCTTTACAGGTGAAAATAGAGCAACAGGACCGCTAGTCTTTGACTTTATTTATTTTCTGCTGTGTTTTACTTGCATCTATTTGAAAGACTGAGTGTAAACACACAAAATATTTTCTTTTATGTGCTGGAATGTGCAGAAAATAGGTTTAAATGTTAAACTAATTTCTTCCAGTCAGAGAATGTTGTATATAATTAAATTTTTGCTTGATGCATAAAGTTAAAAGATTAAAACTAATAAAACAAGTTTTAAAAAGAGACTTTTCCATTTGATTACATTTTGTATGATGATTATGCAGATAAAGTAAAATTGGGCTGAAAGATCTATCGCTTTATCACCTATTCAGGTTGTAAATCATGTTTTTAAAAAGTAACGAAGTAATTAATTACTTTTGAAAATAAGTAATAAGTAAAGTAACAGGATTACTTTTTGGGGGAAGTAATCAGTTACTGATTACTTTTTTCAAGTAACTTGACCAACACCTCTTACTCGTGCAGTCACTCACAGGCACTTCACAATGAAATTTTATCTTGATAACATTAATTGTGACAAGAAGCTTATAACAATAAGCTTATATACAAAATCTCTTTCTCTGCCTCTCTTTCACTCACACAGACACAAACATGACTACCACCATCAACTTTGCTATACTGCTAATGAAAAAAAAAAAGACTTACCAGGCTGCTGCACGAGCAGCTATCTCCTGTCACGTTTGGTGCGGTCATGATAATTTTGTGAAGCCATATCAAAAAGGCACAGATGAGCTTGCCAAAGTTCAACGAGTTGGGCCTCCATCGCTTGTGTCCAGACTAGAGATGGCACGATACCACTTTTTTATGTCCGATACCGATACCGATATCATGAATTTGGATATCTGCCCATACCGATATGAATCCGATATAGTGTGTTTTTTAATCAATAAAACGTTTTTTTAATATCTTGCTGCATTTTGTATAAGTTTATACTCAAGTTTAAATAAATAACAACACTAAAGCTATTCTGTTATACCTGTATGTAAAAAAATAAAATAAAATAAAAAAAATAAAATAAAATAAAAAATACACTGCGCCCAAAATATTTCATAGTTCAGCAACACTGATCAATCTAATAAACTTAAACCTACTGCATCCTCCCTATTCTGGTATTTTAAAGAGTACTTAGCAGAAATATTAAGCAACCTAACTAATAGGGTTGCAAACTCCCAGCAAAAAACAAACAAACCACCCTCCACCTCATGATGCTTAATCGATGTAATCAAATTTAATTTGATGCAGGGGGGAAAATGCACAGAAATAAATTATTTTTCAAGAATAATTAAATAGATTCAACATCTTTCTTCAACAGAACTGCAGACTGCACAGATGGTACCTTCCCAAAGGAAAAAGTACTATAGCTTACTAGGGTATATTAGACTTAACAGTTACTATATACAGTAATGGACTTCTATACATTTTACATCAGATTAAAACTTTGGGTGTAAGAGTCAGATAATTATTTATTAAAAGCTCGACATTTTAAATGAGAATAAGAAAGAAAAGTATGTCTTTGTGCCCCCTTTTCCCTGTTCATGCCCTATCGGCCCCCCTGGCTAAACTTTGCTAGATCCGCCCCTGCACAGTTACCAGCCGTCAGCTGCATAGAAAAAGATCCTGGTGTAGAAAGTAATATTAAATAAATTCTAACAACAGCTTATCAAGCTTAAACGTGCTGCTGTTGTTCAGCCGCTGGTTTCCTCTTTCTGGTGAGAAGTGGGCCAAAAACTAAGAAGAGAGACGGAGTCGCGACAGAAAAGCCGATCAGCTGATCATTAAGCAGTTTCACGATTGAAGTAGCAACAGGAGAGAGAGAGAGAGAGAGAGAGAGAGGCAGTCGCTCCTAATATCTGTTGTTAAGCTTAACATGGGAATGCTTTACAGACATTCAGAGATGCAGTAGCGGTCCTAGCCTGTTTGGCGCCCTGGGCGAACACCCCCTCTGGCGCCCCCCCCCCCCACACACACACACACACACGAAGAGAGAGACAGAGTATGCATTGTATGCAAACATTGTATGCAAACGGCTACTAAACAGACATCATAATTCGTCATACAATGAGAACAGGACAAATCAACAATTGACACTGACTAATTAATATTATATTATTGTATATATTGTTTGGAGTTTAGTCTGTTACTGTTACTATTTTTACCATTTCTTCTTGGAGGAACTGTAACCCAAATAATTTCCTTAGGGATTAAGAAAGTATCCTGACTCTTAATGTTTTAGGATACATGACCTGCCATTATCCAATGAGACATCTGCTTACCTGTATCTTTTGCTCGTTTCTCCTTGTAGGAGTCATAATTAAATGTATTGAATTTTAATGATCACTCGGTTTTCATTTGTTTGGTTGCTATGGTGATGTGTAACGGGAGTCACGTGGGTGCTAGCGGCGACATTAAGAGGGCGTTGTCAGTCTGTCTTTCACTGGTTTGATTTTGACAGAGAGGAGGGCTGGGTAGCGTAGTTTTTGTTGACCGCAGCACAACGAGTTTCCCCTTGTTGCATTAGAGCCTGTGATGTTTTAAGAGTTTGAATCGCGAGCCGATCACATTGCTCTGTAAACTTTTCAAGCACTTTAATAAACAAGCAAGCAATTCCACCTCTGGCATTATTGCGTAAAGTTGAGAGGCAAATAGACAGGCTCAGTCCCCGGCCTCTAGCGACTGTGGAAGTCGCTACGCTCCTCCTCTTCTTTTCTCATTTAAAAAATGAGAAAAGAAGTTTAAAAACAGGTTGTGTGTGAGACTTTAGATCAACAAAATATAAAATATACATTTTAAATTGTTATCGATCCCTTTACTCCTGGTCCTAAAGTGTATATTTATTTTCTTACGCTTCTTATATATATTGTTTGTTTACTTGCACTGTTGTAACTGGAGCCTCGTCGTCTCGTCTCTCTATATACTGGACTGTATGTAGCGGAGATGACAATAAAGTTTACTTTGACTTCAGCAGCGAGCAGGCGCACCGAGGGCTCTCGCGCTCACTTTTCGCGTATAGAATTTTGAAAAAAATCGGTGCAAATTATAAGTCTGTATCATGATGTCTGGTGTTTTCGTGTTTGTTGGTTTGTTTGTAATTTGTTTTATTTTGTGAGTTGGTAATTTTTGCTGCTCCAGCCAGCCAGAGCATCCCCCGCCGCCCCGCCCTTTCCTCCCTGTGCCGCAAGCAGCAGGCGCACCTCGCAAATGGAGGGCACCCTTACTCCCAGCAAATGGGCGATAGAAAACCAATGCCATTCCCAATATGCGCTGGCATGATGTCGGGGCAGCATGAGAACGAGCCGCGATGCCGCCCCCACCACGATGCCGCCCCGGGCAACCCCCCGTGTCGCCCGTATCTAAAACCGCTACTGCAGAGATGAACTTACACACTTGCTTTACTTCTCTCTGGGATAACTTCCTCGGAGATGAAATGCTGGTTTGCTAGTGAGGCTACAAATACACACAGCCGCTCTATCACGTGATGCATATTGCTGCGACGTGCTACGGTTATGAGCCGAGTTACGCCGTGTAGCAAGTTTTGTGAGGTGCTTTTTTGATATTTAATGGATCGGATTACATTTTTTATTTCTCACCGATATCCGATCCAGTAATTTGGGTCAGTATCGGACCGATACGGATACGTAATATCGGATCGGTCCATCTCTAGTCCAGACAACACGTTGCACTGCCATGCTGCTCCGTCTTTTTCACCTACATTTCTGTATTTGCATGTGCGGAGTGTGAGAAGCTGCAGTGACACCCTCACGACGGACGACAGGATTTCAAACACGTTTGCTTTTCTAACGACCAAACAATTGGTGATCGGGAGCTGGTCGTGAGGTGTTAATCTAGGGTGACCATATTTTGAATTTAAAAAAAAGAGGACACTTGGCCCAGTCATAAAGAATTTTAATAATAGAAAATAGAAATTTTAAACATATTTAAAAGATGCCTTCTCTGTGCGGTTAATGAATGGTGAAAATAAAAATGTCATATAGGCTTTCAAGTCAACAAGTGCAAAAAAAATAACTTTAAATTAAATAATGTTACAGAAATAATGCCTCATCTGTATAAGAAAAATTACCAGTGAGGTACCAGTGAGGTATTGTGCAATGGTTTCCGCTGTTTCATTTGGCGTTTCTGACCTCAATTAATTTTGTTTGCGCACCACCTTTCTTCCAGTCAAAGTATGATTGGGAATATTTCCTCTGTTCCATGGTTACTGAAGTCTGAGAAATGCCACAGTACTGGATTTCATTAACTTCAAGAGTGACAATAGCTTCAGTCTTGGTGCGGGCACCGCTGAACTTTTTAGCTGTGTTAAAGTCTGGAAATGCTTTTTTTTTGTTTGTTTTTTTAGCAACACACTAGTGCAATCCATGGATCTGTAGCATTGTGATGCTTCATAGTATGAAATGCCAGTGCTGCTTCTGCTCCAGATACAACAGCATCCTCATTTTTACCATGTGTAACAAAGAACTCAGTCAACTTACTAGATGAATTTTTGCCTCGCGCAGCCTTTTTATAATAACTATAATATATATTTAGGACAATACTCGGTGTATAAATGCTCAATCAACAATCATTTTATTCCATACAATTCAACACTTTATGAGCATACACCATCCGGACGGGAGATGAGCGCGGGAGGGTGTCCGCCTGATCTCGAAGTGTCTGAGCGTTTCTCACATTCTTATAGCTTCAGCCCCCCTCCACCTAGTCATAAAACCTAAACATTCACATTCTTTCTCTCTTACGGCGCCTAAGTGACGGCCTTGGCTCCCTGTTTTATCTCCTCCTGATGAGATGGGGCAGAAAACCTCTCTGGTATGCTCTGTTCTCTTCTAATCAGACAAATAAGGCGATGACTCTCTGAAAACAGTATTTCTTATAACTCAGCAGTATAATGCATCATAAAACAATATCATTTATTTACAATAAATCAGCAGTCTAATGTAATACAAATCAGTTTAATAAATCTAATAGTTATCAACTCTTCAGGAGAATAATGCAAACTAAAACTACACAATAATTTCACAATATGGGTCTTCTGTAGGCCTGTAGGAAAACCCGGACACTTTCATCCATCTCGAAAATCCCCCCGGACAGAACTTGAAAAGTTGACATGTCCGGGGAAAAGAGGACGGTTGGTCACCCTAGTTAACCCTTGTGCGCCCGCCGGTTCTTGGGAGGCATAGGCTCGGTGAGGAGACAGCTGGGTGGTGATGCGGTGTTACACTGGGGGGTGACCCCCGAGGAGCGCTTGTGTTATTACTATGGTGGCGGCAAAACAGAGGTTCGGGAAGCGGTGCAGTTGGGACAGTACGTGACGGCGCAGTTGGTGCACACGTACACTCTGCACTCGTGGCACAGGATCTTGGTCTTGACGTCTTTGCTCCTGGGACACACGCGGCACCTTCGCATCTTGACCGGAGAGGAGTCGCGTGGCGTAGCGGTGGTACGAGTAGCAGCAGTAGCGGCATCAGCATCATCAGCCTTGTGCTGCGACTCAGCCTCATCCTCATACCTCATGCTAACGCCTTGGCTTCGAGCATGGGGAGCGCGAGTGCTTTGCCCAGTCGCTCGAGGAAGAGCCTTCGTTTGTTGAGCTTGACCGTCATCCAGTCGGGGTGAATTTCCCTCCAGAGCACGAATGCGTTGTAGGCCGCGACGTCAACCATGTTGTGGAAAAGGGCCACGGGCCACCTGCAGGTCTTTCTCCTGCAGCTGTACGTGCTCACGACCTTGTCCAGGTTGTCAACGCCTCCCTTGGTGCGATTGTAATGCAACACCAAGGGAGGTTTTCCACCGTTGCTGTTGCTGCTGCTAGGCTGAGGCTCGGGGCCAGAGTGGTGGTGATAGCGAGGAGCGGTGGTGAGAAGCAGCACGTTCTTGTTCTTCTTGGCCACGTAGGAGAGGATGATTGTGTCGGGCCCTCTTCTTCTTCCTCCTCCTCCTCCTCCATCATCTACCGAGCCACAAAGTACTACGGATTCGACGAGCCGATGGCTCTGCCCTTGACGCAGCGCAGCTCTCTGGGGATCTCGGGTCTGTTTGATCGCAGAGTGCCCAGCACGGTGTGGCCTCTTTCGCAAAAGAGCCTGTCGGCGAGCTTGGGCGAGGTGAAAAAGTTGTCGCAGGTGACGTTGTGTCCCGGCGTCAATCCCTCGGTGAGGTCCACGACCACTCGAGTGGCCAGGTGCTTTTCTGGAGGGCCGCGCTTGTCGGGCTTGCCGGTGTAGACTTGCATCTTCCACGCATAGCTGGAACGCGCGTCCCAAGCCACCCATATCTTGATCCCGTACCTGGCCGGTTTGCTGGGCATGTATTGTCTGAACGGACTTCTTCCTGATGGCGAGAGAGAGAGGGAGATGTGGGAAGGTGGGGTAGAAAGAAGAGACGTGAGTTTGACAGAGAACACACATGGAAGCGTGGAAGTTAAAGTGATGTAAAAGCACAAAAAGAGAACCCATCGAAAACAAGACAAAAGCTATTCAATTCAATTCAATTCAATTTTATTTATATAGCGCCAAATCACAACAAATGTCGCCTCAAGGCGCTTCATAGATACAGAGAAAAGCCCAACAATCATATGACCCCCTATGAGCAAGCACTTTGGCGACAGTGGGAAGGAAAAACTCCCTTTTAACAGGAAGAAACCTCCGGCAGAACCAGGCTCAGGGAGGGGCGGCCATCTGCTGCGACCGGTTGGGGTGAGAGAAGGAAGACAGGATAAAGACATGCTGTGGAAGAGAGACAGAGATTAATAACAGATACGATTCAATACAGAGAGGTCTGTTAATACATAGTGAGTGAGAAAGGTGACTGGAAAGGAAAAACTCAATGCATCATGGGAATCCCCCGGCAGCCTACATCTATTGCAGCATAACTAAGGGAGGATTCAGGGTCACCTGGTCCAGCCCTAACTATATGCTTTAGCAAAAAGGAAGGTTTTAAGCCTAATCTTAAAAGTAGAGATAGTGTCTGTCTCCTGAATCCAAACTGGAAGCTGGTTCCACAGAAGAGGGGCCTGAAAACTGAAGGCTCTCCCTCCCATTCTACTTTTAAATACTCTAGGAACAACAAGTAGGCCTGCAGAGCGGGAGCGAAGTGCTCTAATAGGGTGATATGGTACTACAAGGTCATTAAGATAAGATGGGGCCTGATTATTTAAGACCTTGTATGTGAGGAGCAGGATTTTGAATTCAATTCTGGATTTAACAGGAAGCCAATGAAGGGAAGCCAAAACAGGAGAAATATGCTCTCTCTTTCTAGTCCCTGTCAGTACTCTTGCTGCAGCATTTTGGATTAACTGAAGGCTTTTCAGTGAGTTTTTTGGACATCCTGATAATAATGAATTGCAGTAGTCTAGCCTGGAAGTAATAAATGCATGAACTAGTTTTTCAGCGTCACTCTGAGACAGGATATTTCTAATTTTAGAGATGTTGCGCAAATGGAAGAACGCAGTCTTACATATTTGTTTAATATGTGCGTTGAAGGACATATCCTGGTCAAAAATGACTCCAAGGTTCCTCACAGTGTTACTGGAGGCCAAGGTAATGCCATCCAGAGTAAGAATCTGGTTAGATACCATATTTCTAAGCTTTTCAGCGCCGAGTACAATGACCTCAGTTTTATCTGAGTTAAGAAGCAGAAAGTTAGTGGCCATCCAAGTCTTTATGTCTTTAAGACATTCCTGCAGTTTAACTAATTGGTGTGTGTTATCTGGCTTCATGGACAGATAGAGCTGGGTGTCATCTGCATAGCAGTGAAAATGTATGCTATGTCTTCTAATGATGCTGCCTAGGGGAAGCATGTATAATGTAAACAGAATTGGTCCTAGCACCGAACCCTGTGGAACTCCATAATTAACCTCAGTGTGTGAAGAGGACTCTCCATTTACATGCACAAATTGGAGTCTATAAAGCTAGTGTTGTTCCTCCTCCTCCTCCTCTTATCCCCCCCCCGGTCACGGGCGCACACACACAAACACACGGTACAGACTACGTACCTCTGAACGGCACCAGTCACTCGTCGACGGTGACCTCCGGTCCCGGTCGGTACATGGCGGGCAACCTCGCCCACCACTCGTCCCACACGGCTCTGATGGGGGCCAGTTTGTCGTAGCCACCGCCGTGGCCGCTGCGCCTGGCTCGTCTGGTCTCTCTGTCGTCGAACCGCAGCGCGCTCGAGTATGCACGAAAAGTCTTGAGCGGCATCGTGGCTCTGAACACGGACCTGCCACTCTCGGCATCCCACAGGCTCTCGCAGGCCTCTCCCCGGGACCTGTACACGACGGCGAGTGCGAGCAGCCCCACGTAGGCTCGGAACTCGACACGGCTTCCATCCCGTCCGCTTCCAGGTTGGTCATGGCGATCACCAAGTCCTCTATCTCTGGCGGAAAGTAGGCCATGAATGAGGAGGCCTCGTCTCGCGCCGTCGCCACGGCCTCTTTGGTGGGGCCTCGTCCTTGTGGGTCGAAGTTGTCTTCTTCTTCATCTTCATCTTCTTCTTCATAGTCTTCGTCTTCTTCTTCATAGTCATCCTTGTTGTCGCTCTCGAGTTTCCTGTCCTTCTCCTCCTCGTCGTTGCTCGCGCGCCCGATGCCTACGGCTTTGTCGTCGTCATCATCGGCTACATCTGCGTCGCGAGTTTCACCGACATCGCCATGCCCGCGATCGCGCTCATGATCATCGCCGCCACCTGCAGCACGGCCGGCGTCCTCTTGCCAAAGCTCCAAAACCCCGTGCCCCCGGTCAGCGCCTGCTTCGCCTGCATAACCTTCATCAGCCTATTAGGATAGAGATTGTCGCCTAATCTAATAGGCTGATGAAGGTTTCCATTTTATTAATAATCCCACTTCATTCTTTTGGCTCCAAAAGTTTCATCTGCATGGAGCCATTTGGGACATGGACAGAGGTAGGAAGTCCTCTTCCTTTTTCTGGGTGGAACAGCTAGGCCCCTCCAGTTCTCAACTGCATCTTCATCAGCCAGAGGAACGTTTGTTGCAGCATCAGATCCCACAAACGGTGAGCATCCATTTTTATTTTGTCTTCTGCACTGTGAGTCGTCAGAATTGGCATCTGTGACTTTCTGTGATTCCACTGTTGCCTCATCTTTGGTCTTTTCTTTTGCAGAACAAATCCGCATATTTCCCTCGATGAAGGAAAGATGACGAGCAATGAAGCGATTGACACAAACAGGCAAGTTTTCATGTTTAAAAAGGCCATGTTTTATCTTTTTGAACTCAGCTTCAACAGTGGCTGAACTGTGATGCTGGTGCTTTGGAAGAGAGGGACCATTATTCCTGTCCAGAGTGGCAAGTAACTTACCAGTCTTATTATATGGGGAATAATCTCAGGGAGAAAGTGAATATTATCTCTATCCCCGTTTGCTGCAGCAGGCGACCTGCTCTCCTCACATATTTCTGTTACCCACTGTTGTAGGTCAGTCTGGATCTCATCCACTCTGAATCCACTCTCTCACTTTCCTCTGTTCGTCTGGAATGATGATGGAGTCTTGAATAATTTGGGCTTTTAGGTATTTCTTGCACCTTTCTGAAGGAAGAGGGGCTCCAGAACTGTCATCACCTTCACCACCTCACTGAGGGCCACAACAGTGATAGCACGTAGGAGCTGTTTTGCATGGTCCAAACATTGAGACTGAAGAAGTTTCTTTACCACGATGTGTTTTCTTCTTCAGGCAGTCCCACTGGCTTATCATCTTGATGCAGTGCGCAACATCAACCCTGATAAAACAAGGGGGGAGTTTGGCAGACTGGGTTCCAAGAAGGACATTAAAGCATTCATTAAGGTAGGACTTCAGATCAGGATGAGGAGTGAAAGCCTTGACCAGAGCTCCCAGAATTACCAGAGAAAAGTCCCTCAAAGCTTTTTCTGGCACAGGTGCACCTGCACAAATCCATTCTGTCAACCAGTTTGCGATGGCATTAACATCATGTTTCTCTGACAGCATTTGCACCACTGGGACACTGGGGCAATTGTTTTTTCTCAGAATACCTTGATAAAGGAAGATATGGCCAGATTTGCCATTTGGTCTCAGCAGTCTTTTCACAACTGAACCAGTTGCATCAAAACATACAGTTGGAAGATTTTTTTTTACAATGTCTTGTAAACATGCATCTGAGTTTGACTCTAGTCCAATATCTCGTATGCTACGACTGTGAGGAACACTATATTTTAATAACTGCAGAGATGCAATGAGGTCCTTGTCCCCTAATTCCAAGTCCTTTCTCTCTTGTTTGGCTTTTCACAGAGTGGCTTGGCTCAGGTTCGCCAACATCCATCAGATCTGCTGCCTTCGCTGACCTCCATACAGCTAGTTTCATTCTGCTCGCACACAGCTCTTTAGCGATCTCTTCATGCAGGTTTCCAGACATGAACCGCTTAGAGTGGCCAGTGTACAGGGAGAGATCTGTATTTCTCATGAAACACTGGAGCACCATTGGACTATAAATTGCTGGCTGTCTGTCACATGACATTTCTAACTGACCATGACACTCCTTACAGTCGCCTCTAATGTCCAGGTAATTATTGGTGATAGTTGGATGGACCTTTGCTCCTTTGCTCTGTCTGGATGAAAGTGAATGATGTTAAATGTTTTCAAAAGTACAGCAATTACAAATTTGAAAGACAATTAAAAACATCCAGTGCACTGGACCAAAGTGCTGAACAGTGTATGTAAATGGGTTAAAAACTCAGACTCAAGTCAATAAAATTCACAAATTAAATAGCTCCATCTTAAAAACAAGAAATCCACAAAATATGAAAGTGTTGATTGGTGGAGAACATGGAGGGGGGTTGCCCCTGGCTGAATATATAGGTCAGAAGTCATCTTTTTTTCTATCTTAATCATAGTGTATTTTTTTACTTAGATGCCTCGAAAGCCATCTGTAGACAGGTTTTCTCCTCAAAAAAGGGAATACACAATTTTGAAGCCTGACACTTGGACTCATATCATTAATGACCCAGGGCTAAATAAGTATATACTTCTGCCTACTCCTTTTCAAACAACTGCATGGAATGATTTTATGAAACGTTGGTGAATGCATATGTTTGAAATAAAAAGAACTGAACTGAACTGAACTGAAGAGGACTGCCCCAACTCCCAAATTAGAAGTATCCACTTCCACCACGAATGGCAGGGCGAGGTCAGCCTGGGTGAGAATGGGGGCCGAAGCAAAAAGGTGTTTGAGAAAGTCCAATGCTTGTTGAGCTTCTGGAGACCACAGGAAAGGCTGTTTGGGTGATGTGAGTTGTGTGACAGGCAATGCAACCTTACTGAAGTCCCGGATGAAACGTCTGTAAAAGTTGGCAAATCCAAGAAAACTTTGGAACTTCTTCCAGGTTCCGGGCACAGGCCACTCCAGCACAGCTTTGACTTTGGCTGGGTCTGCTCGCAACCAGCCCTGTTAAGAATGAAACCCAGAAAAGAAACAGTTGAGGCATGAAACTCACACTTCTCCACTTTGCAAAACAGCCGATTCTCCAGCAGACGGCACAACACCAGTCTCACATGTTTAACATCTACCATGCCAGGTAACCAGGCCATCAGACTGCTGAACACTTCATAGACACCTCACCTCCACTACTGGAACTTCAACATTATGCACTACATACTGTACATTAATGCCACTGTTTTGCACAATATCCAATTACCAACCTCTGTGTATTTTATATATTTTGTAAAATATGTACACACACACACACACACGTAGAAAAACATATTTAGTATACACATCCAGTAATGCATACACTCTTATATTGTACATATATTTATTACTCTCAGATTTAGCCATTCTTATATTTTGCTTATTTTATGTTATTGTATTTTTGCACAACTCTGTTGCTGTTGAAGCTCGCACACAAGAATTTCACTCGCATGTACTGTACCAGTGTACCTGCACATGTGATGTGACAATAAAAGTCATTTGATTTGATTTGATTTGAAGGGCAGTTGATGTCAGCCGCCAGGGAGTCCATAATGTAGCACTCCATAGACTTGCGCTCGGGCTTCGAGATGCTATAGAGCCGGCTAGTGGGCAAGGGGGCGCCAGGGACCAAATCTATCCCACAGTCATACATACAATGGGAAGGCAGCGATTGGGCCCTGTCTTTGCTAAAAACTTGACCCATGTCGTGGTAATCAGCAGGCACGGTTGACACGTCGGGCGGAGTGGGCAGCCCTGCAGGGTCAGTAGACATGCAAACTTGCACCCCTTAGCCCACTCAGTCTGTGGATTGTGTTGCTGGAGCCAGGGAAGTCCCCAAACTAAGGGCGTGTCGGGTGCTTTGAAGAGAAACAAGTACATCTGCTCAGTGTAATTCCCGGAGAGGGTGACTGTGCTCAGTAGCAGATTTTGATACGGGCGACATGGGCGGTTGCCCGGGGTGGCATCATGGTGGGGGGTGGCATCACGGGCATTGGTAAAAAAATATTGCTCGTACTCATCCTGCCCCAACGTCAGCCAGCGCATTTTACGAATGTCTATCGCCCATTTTCTGGGAGTAAGGGCGCCCTCGTTTGCGAGGTGCGCCTGCTGCTTGCGACACAGGGAGGAGAGGGCGGGGCGACAGGGGATTCTCTGACCGGCTGGAGCAGCATTTAATAACCAACTCACAAACTATAAGAAAATAAAAACAAATCAACAATTATTGTCATCTCCGCTACATACAGTCCAGTATATAGAGAGACGAGATGATGAGGCTCCAGCTACAGCAGTGCAAGTAAACAAACAATAAATATAAGAAGAGTAAGAAAATAAATATACACTTTAGGACTCGGGGTAAAGGGATCAATAACAATTTAACCTGTCAAAAGGCAAGTGGGCCCGGCTGCTTCCAAATAGAGCACATTTCATTCATAATGTTGTAAATCCAAATCCATTATGTATTCATGATTTGAATCCTGGGTTGTGCAAAATCCCAGAAATGCACCTTAGACAAAGTGTCACGGCTGGCGGGGTGAGCCGTGTGGTGTGGAGGAAACGGAGGACCCAAAATGCAGACAGCCGATATGACGATATGAGTGAGGGTTTAATTTACAGTGTACAAATAACAGAACTGAGGGCAGGACAGAACATAAACCTAAACTGGGTGAGCTAAATAACAAACCGGATCATACAAATGGGGTGGGAGGCAGAGAGACACAGACACCATGAAACACAGACGAGCCGACGAGGAGCACAGGCAGACACGCACTATAAATACACACACCAGGTAACTAGGAAATGGCAGACAGGCGGGGACACAGCTGGAACTAATGGACATAACGAGACACAAACCTACAAAGTAAAACAGGAAACACACAGACTGTTTTACACAACCAACTGGGGACACGATCAGAACGCAGTGGAGAGACACAGGTAGGGATGATAGAACACACAACTCAAACCCTAAGAACAAACTAGAAAATACTAATAACAAACTCAAAGCGCTGGGTCACCGACCCAGGACCATGACAGTACCCCCCCCTCAAGGGCTGGCTCCAGACAGCCCAACAGAAACACAAACCCCCCCCCAAAAAACCAAAAAACGGAAAACGACCCGACCAGGGCGGGTGGCGGGGGTCCAGGACGGAGGGACAGAGTCCAAAAAGGCCCAGACGGACAAGTTCAGGGGGCCGACCCGGAGGCTGACAACTCAGGTCCAAAAGCCGACCGCGCGGAAGGCAGCGGTGGCGAAGTGGAAACAGTTCAGGAGGCCGACCGTGCACACGGCAGCGGCGGCGAAGTGGAAACAGTTCAGGAGGCCGACCATGCACACGGCAGCGGCGGCGAAGTGGAAACAGTTCAGGAAGCCGACCGTGCACGCGGCAGCGGCGGCGAAGTGGAAACAGTTCAGGAGGCCGACCGTGCGGACAGCAACGGCGGCGACGGGGAAACAAGTCAGGCGGCCGACTGTGCGGACAGCAACGGCGGCGACGGGGAAACAGGTCAGGTGGCCGACCGTGCGGACAGCAACGGCGGCGGCGACACAGGTCAGGCGGCCGACCGTGCGGACAGCAACGGCGGCGGCGACACAAGTCCGGAGGCCGGCCGCACGGAAGGTAGCGGCGGCCTTTGGGAGGTCGTCCATATCGATGATGACGCCCAACAAGCGGCCTGGCAGATGACCGCCGATGTCGAGGCGGCAGTTTGGGACCTGAAGGCTGCGTGGCCTTTGCAGCACCAGACGAGACGGAAGCTGAACCAGGACCAGACGAGGCGGAAGCTGAAGCTGGACCAGGCGAGGCCGAAGCTGAAGCTGGACCAGGCGAGGCCGAAGCAGAAGCTGGACCAGGCAAGGCGGAAGCTGAAGCTGGACCAGGCGAGGCGGAAGCTGAAGCTGGACCAGACGAGGCGGAAGCTGAAGCTGGACCAGACGAGGCGGAAGCTGAAGCTGGACCAGGCGAGGCGGAAGCTGAAGCTGGACCAGGCGAGGCGGAAGCTGAAGCTGGACCAGGCGAGGCCGAAGCAGAAGCTGGACCAGGCGAGGCGGAAGCTGAAGCTGGACCAGGCGAGGCCGAAGCTGAAGCTGGACCAGGCGAGGCCGAAGCAGAAGCTGGACCAGGCGAGGCCGAAGCTGAAGCTGGACCAGACGAGGCGGAAGCTGAAGCTGGACCAGACGAGGCGGAAGCTGAAGCTGGACCAGACGAGGCGGAAGCTGAAGCTGGACCAGACGAGGCAGAAGCTGAAGCTGGACCAGGCGAGGCCGAAGCAGAAGCTGGACCAGGCGAGGCCGAAGCAGAAGCTGGACCAGGCGAGGCGGAAGCTGAAGCTGGACCAAGCGAGGCGGAAGCTGAAGCTGGACCAGGCGAGGCCGAAGCAGAAGCTGGACCAGGCGAGGCGGAAGCTGAAGCTGGACCAGGCGAGGCGGAAGCTGAAGCTGGACCAGGCGAGGCCGATGCAGAGGCTGGACCAGGCGAGGCCGATGCAGAGGCTGGACCAGGCGAGGCCGATGCAGAGGCTGGACCAGGCGACGGCGTGGGTGAAGCCGGAGCTGGACCAGGCGACGACGAAGCCGGAGCTGGACCAGGCGACGACAAAGCCGGAGCTGGACCAGGCGACGGCGAGGGTGAAGACACGGAGGCTGCAGCTGGCGAGGGTGAAGACACGGAGGCTGCAGCTGGCGAGGATGAAGACACGGAGGCTGCAGCTGGCGAGGATGAAGACACGGAGGCTGCAGCTGGCGAGGATGAAGACACGGAGGCTGCAGCTGGCGAGGATGAAGACACGGAGGCTGCCGGCGGTGTGGATGAAGCGGCAGCCGGCGAGGATGATGAGGCTGCAGCTGGCGGCTGGACGGGCTCCTCGGGCCCTCCAGCTGATGAGGCAGAAGACTGGACGGGCTCCTCAGGCCCTCCAGCTGACGAGGCAGGAAGCTGGCTGGGTTCTCCTGAACCTCCAGCTGACGAGTCTTGGGGCTGGACGGGCTCCTCGGGCCCTCCAGCGGACGGGTCTTGGGGCTGGACGGGCTCCTCGGGCCCTCCAGCGGATGGGTCTTGGGGCTGGACGGGCTCCTCGGGCCCTCCAGCGGACGGGACAGGAGGCTGGACGGGCTCCTCGGGCCCTCCAGCGAGAACAGTCTCAGGATCAGCGGGCACAGGGGCCCCTGGCGGGCACAGGGGCCCCTGGCAGGCACAGAACAGAACCAGCAGGCGCGGGGACCTCTGGCGGGCGCAGAACAGAACCAGCAGGCGCGGAGACCTCTGGCGGGCGCAGAACGGAACCAGCAGGCGCACGGGCCTCTGGCAGGAACAAATCAGAACCAGCAGGCGCACGGGCCTCTGGCAGGATCAAATCAGAACCAGCAGGCGCACGGGCCTCTGGCAGGAACAAATCAGAACCAGCAGGCGCACGGGCCTCTGGCAAACACAAAGCTGGCTGCAGCTGCACCGAGCATTGACTCAGCTCAGGCAGCGACAGCCGGGTGCAGTCCTCAGCTGGCTTCTTTACCTCCATGGATCCAGAGTCTGCTGGGGGCTGAAACCCAGCCTCTGGGGAGGCCCTGGAGTGCGTCTCAGTCTCAGAACTGGCCAGCTCTTGAGGAACGTTTGCCTTTTTAACATGTTTGTCTCTCTGCAAAAAATACGCACTAGAAAAAGAGTCCAAAACGGGAGGCAGAGACGCAGCCTCCTGTACAGAGGGAGTCGGTGAAGATGGCATAGATGACTGGGCTAGTGGGGATACCGGGGGCCGAGCTGAATGCTGCTGTGCAGCTAAACGAGCTTGCGGCTGTGCAGCTAAACGAGCTTGCGGCTGTGCGGCAGGCTCAAAAAACACAGCCCCGGTATAAACCGTCACAAGTTCTGGTGAAACAAAAAGAGTGTCTTGTCCACTCACCACAGCCGGCAACTTAGAAATCCCCAGGTCCGACTGTGGCGAGGAGCGTCGGCAGCGTGAGCGCCGTTTCCCCCTTGAAGGCTGGATTGACGGGCCGGGCAGAACATCCTCTGTCGGAAGTGAAGCATGAGTTGCAGGGTGGGTGGTAGCAGCCGGGGGGTGAAGACGGAGCTCGTTCAGAATGAAATTCTGTGCGAGCGGGTGAAGTGAGTCCAGTAGCCAGGAGTGAGCAAAGATAAGCTGTTGTAGCCTGGCTTCTACGGCGCGGTGAAATTCCTCCCCCTCATGCTCAAGCCACAGGTTAACTAACCTCGAAACGGAGTCAATCAATTCCTCCCGAAACTCCTGGGAAGGTGCGGATGCTGCTGGGTCCATGTTTGGTCGGCTCGTACTGTCACGGCTGGCGGGGTGAGCCGTGTGGTGTGGAGGAAACGGAGGACCCAAAATGCAGACAGCCGATATGACGATATGAGTGAGGGTTTAATTTACAGTGTACAAATAACAGAACTGAGGGCAGGACAGAACATAAACCTAAACTGGGTGAGCTAAATAACCAACCGGATCATACAAATGGGGTGGGAGGCAGAGAGACACAGACACCATGAAACACAGACGAGCCGACGAGGAGCACAGGCAGACACGCACTATAAATACACACACCAGGTAACTAGGAAATGGCAGACAGGCGGGGACACAGCTGGAACTAATGGACATAACGAGACACAAACCTACAAAGTAAAACAGGAAACACACAGACTGTTTTACACAACCAACTGGGGACACGATCAGAACGCAGAGGAGAGACACAGGTAGGGATGATAGAACACACAACTCAAACCCTAAGAACAAACTAGAAAATACTAATAACAAACTCAAAGCGCTGGGTCACCGACCCAGGACCATGACACAAAGCAAATCTGTCTATTAGGTTATGTTGTGGTGATCCTTGGGTTGGGGGATTTGTGTTCATACTGGAGTGCAAAATTAAAACCAGTGAAAGATGGACAAGAAAAGTTCAAAGCCATCAGGTGCTCAGTTTAGAAAAAAGAGAAAGAAGAGGAGGAGAAATGAGCAAAAGATGCAGGTAAGCAGATGTGTCATTGGATAATGGCAGGTCATCCTGAAACAATCAGAATCAGAATACTTTATTAATCCCTAAGGAAATTACGTGGGTTACAGTTGCTCCAAGAAAAAATAGTAAAAATAGGTCAGTGGTGCTTTTTGGGAATCTGTCTCTCACTGAGCATGCTCCTGTGACTAGCCAGTATGTCATGGACTGGGTGGGAGGTATTATCCACGATTGTCCTTATCTTGGACAACATCTGCCTCTTAGACACCACCCTAATGGAGTCCAGCTCCATCCCCACAACATTACTGGCTTTGTGGATCAATTTATTTAGTCTGTTGGCATCTGTGACCCTCAACCTGCTGCCCCAGCATGCAACAACATAGAGGATGGCACTGACCACAACAGAGATACAACAAGATCACATCAGTTAGTAGGGACAGTGAAGTGTCAGTTGGCTATGATAGTAAACAGTAGACACCGATGTAGTTTACTGAATCTTTTGGACTGTGTTCAGCACAATATTAATTAGTTATTGTCAATTGTTGATTTGTCCTATTCTCATTGTATGACGAATTATAATGGCTGTTTGGTAGCTGTTTGCATACTATGCTTACTCTCTTTCTCTCTTCATATGTGTGTGTGTGTGTTTCTCTGCTGAAATTCAGTATGGTTCCGGCTACAGTTTAATGTTAATGTACAATCCTTAATATGTTTTATATGTGTGTGTGTGTGGGTGGGGGGGTGTTCGCCCAGGGCGCCAAACAGGCTAGGACCGCCACTGACTGTGTTGTGTTCTGGGTTGCGGTGAGTGACAGACAGTGTTGGGGAGTAACGGAATACATGTACGTTACGTATTTACAATACAAAATATGAGTAACTGTATTCAGTTACAGTTACTGTTTAAAAAGGTGGTATTTAGAATACAGTTACTTTGTTGAAATGAATGGATTACATGGCGGTACTTCCCTGTTTTATAAGGCTATGCCCTCTCTATTTTTGGTTTCCACACCTATGGAAACCCAAACAAAACACGCTCTAATGTCTGTATCTCAATCTCGCGGCCCATGTCACCCCTACTTGTGGCCTGCCTAATGACTTGAAGAAATATTTTTAAAAATTATTCACAAAAATTATCTAGAATGAAGGCAATAGGCAGAGTGTTATAGGCATAGCCCTAAAGAATGTAGCATCATGGGCAGTGTAGTCCGAGAATGGACTGCCATACCCGTTATGTGTCTGTGAGCGAGGGAGGGAGAAAAAGGAAAAGTATGAGCTGTCATTGAGCAGAAACGGGAGCTGGAAGCATGTAAATATAATAATAACCACTGCAGCCAAGAAGAGAGCCTGACGAGCCCAGCTGTAAGTAAGCTATTAAGACTCGACTGTACACCGTGTTCGTGTTTTCCTCTGAATCAATAAGTTCTGTTGGAGCAGCCTTTCAACGCCTCTCTCTGTCTCTGCTAGCAAAGTTGACCCAGACAACAAAGTAAAGCTAGTTTTCAGCTACGAGCCGACACAGAACCCACCGTATTAGCCAGAGGTCCCTTTACTACGGTTCGGAGCCGCGGACCTGTTTTATATATGCGTGGAATAGTTTTCTATACGAGATCGCTGCAAAAAGTGCAGCCTTACCTAATGTCCACCTACTGTTACTCATTTATATTAAGATTTAAAAATGTAGTTGGTATTGGTATGTTGAGTAACCTTCAAGTAATAAATCACAGCAATAGTACATTCATGTAGTTGTAAAGAGCACGATAATATATTAAGTAATCCAAAGTATTCAGAATTAGTTACTCTCATTGAGTAACGTAACGGAATACGTTACAGAATACATTTTTGGGCATGTAATCTGTAATCTGTAATGGAATACATTTTAAAAGTAACCTTGCCAGCACTGGTGACAGAAGCTAAAGGACTGCCATTAAGCATCGAAACTTGGAGCGCTTCAGCGAGGGGAACAACAGGCAAACCCACCTACAATGAACTTGTGTATAATGCCTACTGCACTCATCACCATTGTCTCACTGTCCTCATACATGCCTTGCAACATCCTCACATTCCTTGTCCCGACTTTTTCATACAAGACATTTACTCTCTTTGCGCCCAATCACATGCTCTCTCTAAATCCACAAAGACACAGTGCAGTGCCTTCTACCACTACACTTTTTCATCAGCACTCTCAAATCAAACATACTGCTACTTCTTGATCATCAACTCTCTTCTTAACCTAGCTTTAATAAGTATCACCCTTGTTCTTGAACATTGGTACCAGTGCACTTTCTCAGGCATCCTCTCACTCTCCACGATTGTGTTAAACAACCTGGTTTCTCTATTCTTGAACCTGACTGAAAACAAGAAGCTCAGTTGGGGTTTTTCTTACAGCAGAGTAGCAGAAATAAACTGTAATCTACTTGCCGTCATGCCTTCAGAATCTTATGTTGTATTTAAAAGTTTCAAGCCATCCACAGCCTCTACAGCAGCTCTGAGTGTTGTTCTACCTCTGCCCATTGTGATATGAACCCTATATAATACTGACACATTTTGTGGGCTTCTGAAAGTGAAATAAGAGCTGATCACAGTCACACATCACGCTTTCTCCACAGATTATTGTCTTGCTGTTTTACTGTGCTTGGATCTGCTCCAGGCCCTCTTCAGTAAAATCACACAATATATTTGCAAAAATATTCATTCACCAGTCAAGCTTAAGACATTGTCATGTCAATGAGCAGCAGCTGAGTGATTACTCCAAATAGATTCTGCCAGTCAGATCCAATTTTATCTTCTCATTCTTTCTTCATTTTCTTATCTGACGCTTTTAGTTTGAGGGTGCAGGTAATGTCTAATATCAGAGTATTACCTTTTGCACTTAACAGCTTGTCTGATAAGTTTTACAGTAAAACCAAGCCTAGATTTTACACAAAGACATGAAACACAATAGTATTTTATCTGATTGTTTCTTGGTAAAATATAATTGCAGAAGGAAAACCACGTTATTGAAGAGATTATTATATTCATGGCAGAGGTGATGGAAACAAGACTGACAGTGCAGGAGGTGCGTAAATGCCCATCAGCTTAAAAGCTGCTGTTTGCTGCATCAGGACATCAGTTTGTGAGGATTTCCAAACAAAATGCTGATGTGAGGTGGATGATATGATCTGCAGTGCCAGTGATGTGATTTGGATACATAAATACTGCATGAGTGCAGTTAAAGCATGTGATTGCAATGTGGAAAATGAAGAATCTTACCTTTCTAGGAACAGCTACGTCTAACTGGGCTCGTTGCCAGTCAGGTGTGTATGACATATGTATTTCTTACACAGGGGTAAACTGCCAAGACGACCTAGACTGGCATCCCAGTACCTGCAGGTGTGCCATGCTTACCAGAAAACAATTTCAAAACAGGATAACTCTCTAACTGTGAGGCACTATTAACACATTTTGTGTGAATTTTAACATAACATGTGTAAGAAAATGTGTAAACACACTTGATGTGTTGCACAGTTTAACACATTTTGAGTGTTATTTTCAGAATCTAACAACAGGACCTAAAATTAGCAGCTCAGTAATTTGATGCTAGCCCTGTGTTTAGTGAAATCAATTGTAGATTAACAATGTCTTATAACTATATTAACTGAATAAATAAAATGTTTAGTTATTGTTTGTTTTCCATAATCCTTTCCTCATTACTTTCAACAAATAAAACATTTTATAATGTAATGTGGACCAAGGTGTGTATGGTGTACTAAAATTCTGAAAGAGGATTAATTTTTTTATTTCTCAATTTGTGTGGCATACCAATTAATAGCCATGGCTATACTATAAGCAGAAGTATCCACACAGAACAGGCTTAACTTTGACCGTAACATGTGAACTAGGGCAATACAATTGAAGCAAAAGTAGAAAATTAAATGAGTAAGAATACACATGCTGAAAATTGGAACAAAATCTTCCCAGCAACATGACATACCAGCGGCTGGAAGGGGGCGCTATCTTTTCGCGCCACTGAGACAAAGGAGACAAAGATGGAGGTTACGTTGCCTCGTATGTTGTCAGACCTTACAGTAAGTATCATTTACCAGTTTATCTTAATGTACTGAAAATATGCCGGGTTTCTGGAAGAATGTGAATTTATATAAAATATAGGAGTTATGTAGGAGTTTTGAGTTTAAGTTAATTACTGCTTAACTATACCTAGCTAACCTTAATGTAACAGTCTTGCTAACACATCCTACTCTTAATTTTATTATTAGTTCTTGGCTTTCGTGCCATACTTCATTAGAGTTAATGTGTTTTGGTAGTATTTTTATGTATTACTTTATTCATGTATTTATCTATTTACTTTATTTATGTATTAGAGTATTTAGAAATTGCTCTTAGAACCAGTGTGGTAGTTGGCTAGCGGCTCCGACAGGCATTATGTTGTCTATGAGCAACGCCAGAGTCGGCACCTAACCGTAGCAATGTTGTGTAAAATGACAATATTGTCGTTAGCTCTGAATAGAGCAAATGTAGTTATCACCGCGACCATTCGTTTACTAGCACAGAATAGGAATAAAGACTGAGTAACTTTAACATGAAATATACCTCATATTGACAGAGATAATTATTTTTTAAGCAGTTAAAGCAGTTTTTGCATCTAGTATGATTAACTAAATTATGTGCACATTCTTTTTTAAGGCTTATTGCTGGAAACATGCTCTGATATAGTTTCTTTTTTATGCAGAACTTCTGAGGAAGTAATAGTCAGTGTTATTAAAAAAACAAACAACAGCAACTTGACCATGCAAATTATCTTACTTATTTAGTCATGTGTTTCTTTTTTTCAGCACACATATGACAACTTAGAATCTGTCAAAGTCCTTGTAACCACTTTTATAGTTGAGAAAGAAATTTGTAAAAGAAAACTCTTCTTGTCAGCAGTGCCAAAGACATCATGTCAAAGCCAAGCTCAGCACATGGGCTGTGTGCTTGATAGGTTGCTAAAGAATAACACTGATTTCATGGAATATATTGATGTTGACAGTGAGGTAGACGTTAAGGACTTTGATAGATTCCATATCGTCCTGTCAGCCGGAGGGCCACCGATGGAAACCTCTCTTTAGACAAATCAGGTACACTTTGCATTTCTCCAGTTTCCTAAGTCATGGAATGTGTTTTAACAGTTATTAACTATTAGTCAGGATCAGATTTATTCACCAAGTAGCAACTAGAAGATAAAATCAATTTAATTATTATTCAGAATTTCTTTTAGTCATTGCGTTATAATCACGGTAATTAAGAAACCGCCGTCTTCTGCTGCAGCTTTTTGAGTAAACTCCTGCTTCTATGCTCTGTGGAAATTTCCTGTCATGACTTTGAAGATTATTGCAGAAAGGAAAAGTGTCTGGTGTTGCCTTTACACAGTCTACCATTACCACAGAAGAACAAAGTCAACCCCTGAAGTCACTACTCAAGAGGAAAGCCCCACAGATTCTTAAGGAGTATGAAACCTGTCGGTGCCATCGAGGAAGCTCCTTGTGAAGACTTGCATTGGGGATTTGGTGGAGAGGTGTGGTCAGTAAGTATAGCACTTTACTGCACTTTGTAATGAATGTTTTCCTTTAATAATGTTGAAGTGCACAGGAGTAAAAAAGATTACCTTTGTTTTCCAGTTACCCTCTTAGTGCAGAGAAGCTAACTGTAGCAAAAAGCATCATCACCACTTTTCCATCCCTGAGTGGCAGGACAGGGGGAAGGATTTGTAAGTAAATTTAGCATTTTAATAATGTAAATTGCACTTGTTCCCACTTACTGTGTATTGTTTAACCTTTATCTAATTATTTATTAGAGCTTTTTTTCTCAGTTAAAATTGCTCAGCTGTTACCCATATACCTCTGTCCTTTCTAACTGAGGAGCATTATTATGATCCAGTCTCTCATCGTGGATTCCCAGAGACTAAACTGCGCAACCTTAGACGGAATCTCGACCAGGGGCAGAGACGTTATGAGAAGCGAAAAGTGACAGATGATTGTGGTGAAGACAAGAAGCTCAGGCGAGAGGATGGGAATACCAGCAGCACAGATGAGTGGGTCACCCAAATTATTGCGGCCCTCAGCTGAGAACCTTCCAATTATCATGTCAGGCATGGAGGAAACATACACCAGTCGCAGAGCCTGGAATATTCGGAGAGTACCCACGGTTGTTGGACATGCCAAGTCTGGTAAGTTGCTTGGTTCCCTGGTAATGGTTTATGTACTCCTTCTCCACTCAGCGGAGGTATGTTTATGAGCTCCTAGTGAATATTTTGAAAGTTTTATAACTTCAGAGTTTGATCATTACTCACTGGGCACTGATTACAATGAGCATCACTTTTCACATGGTCCAAAATCTTAGTCGTACCACCAAATGTCAATCGAATAGTAGGGACATCAAATGACAATGCAGAAAGTGCTGCTCGTAGAAGTTAAAACCCTACAAAAAAAATCACCTAAATCTGTATGAACCTCTGCTTTCAGCAGCACTATTTTCAGCAAAAAAGCTCTACAGGACAAACCGCAGACAGACAAAATAAGAAATTATCTGCTAGAAAGTTGAACATCAGCTAAAAAGTCCTATTTTTTTCTCAGGGTCTGATGGGACCCAAATCATAGCTAAAATTAAAGAATAATGGACTTGTATTCAAATACCACTCCAAGTAAATTGTTATGTTTCACTGTGTAGGTAAGCTTGATGTGGAATGGGTAACAGAAATGTGATACTGTAAGGTTTGATTTTAGCCATACGGCTACCAAATGGGCAGAATGTACTTTTGATTTAATGTATTTAATGCTTTATTTTAAACTTAAACACTTTTTTCTTTCCATAAGCTGGACTTGGAGTTTGGCAATCTTACAGGAGGAAAGGTGGACCTCTTTTTACGAAAATGGGAAGCCAGTATCATTCCGAAGCTCAAATCAGTAGCTGCCCTGGAAACAAGAACCCCCCCCCCCCCCCCCCCCCCGCCCCGCCGTGTGTTAACACACCTGCTCCCACCAGTTGGTGCCAGTCGTTGCAGCCTTAAATCAGCTATAACGCACTTGGTTGATTTTGCACTGGTATGTATTCAGTAAAGTTCTCACAGTATTTACCTGAGGAAAGCATTTGTCTATACCTCACTGAATACTTCTCTAAAAATCTATCTTTATCTTCCCCATCTCCAAGCCTGGAACAAGTATTGCATCGCTTTGCAGTGATCCTGAAGCATCATCCACAACACACCAACCCCAGCTGATATGCATCGGTGATCTAAAGAGGGCAACCAGGCAGTACATCATTGTTGCTAAGAATGACAGAGGAACCATTTCTCTGAATGATGGCCTGACGTGTGCTTGGATAAGCTTTTCAAACTGTACTGGGTATGTAACTTGTCCTATCCAGCACCACTTGGCTCCGTCTTCACCTTCTTTGAGTTTGTCTATGACCTGCCGCTGTCCACCCAAAGGAAAACCAAATTACTGGAGCTGATTGCACAGATTAAAGGATGCAAGTAAAATGTTCACCTGTCCAAAATGTAGAGAGTCTCTGTTCACAGAGGTGAGAAACCTCATTTGGCATCTTTGTCAAATACACTGCTTATCAGGACTCTGACCATTGTTATGCCTATTGTTACGAGTTCAAATATTGAGGGTGAGCACAAAAAACAACAATTGGTCCAGGAGAGTCGGTCAAACAATGATTTTAATGAACGCACGCGTGGGGAGATGAACACTGCACACCGACAGCATCGATCTCCGCCCAATGATACACAAGCAGTTGTTTTTATAACATCAGGGTATTATTTATGACGCCCCCTCATGCGTCAAAGCAGATACAATACATGCATAAGTTTCAAAACCACAAATGTTCCACAAAGACCAAACAGCCACTTCACAAGCGCATGACACAACATAGAAGAGCCACCTCCACAGGACAAGACTCAGCATCCATCTGCATCTAAAGGTCAAAGGTCACTCTTTCGAGGATGCCAATGTTCACATTTTGGACAGAGAGGACAGATGGTTTGAAAGAGGAGTGAAAGAAGCATCTATGTCCACTGTGAGCGACCATCTTTGAACAGAGGCGGTGGTTTACGACACCAACTCTCTGCCATCTATAATCCAGTTTTGAGATCCCTTCCCAGACGCCTTAAGGCCCACTCACACCCTGGGCCATCTGACCTCAGGAAGTCACATGATAAGGTGGGGCCAGGTTTCACAATGAACTCACCTGAAACTCTGGCTGATTGGGACCCACACCCAGTTTCACACCTTGGCTCAGGCGATTAGAGGATCATCAGGGGGTCCTTTTGTCCCTCTGTGGGGGGAAACTCCCACCAGGTTTATATCTGGGACTCCCCACCATTTGACCTTAGAACTGAAGAAGCTTCTCGGATGAAGGTGAAACGTCTTCAAGCAACTTAAAGAAGTCCAGACGCTTTTCTTTGCAAGCTCCTTAGACTACGATGACCTGGATGACTGAGAACCTTCACAGACAAAACAATGTAAGCAGCAACTATCTCTGTCTGTCTTTTTCTTATTTCTCTTCCACTAGATTTGCTCACATACTGTTTTCCTTCTCATTTTGTCTGCTTCCTCTCAGACAGACAGGGCTTTTGGTCTTATTTCCTCTCATAAGAAAAAAACTATTAAGAAAAGACATTGGCTTATGAATAAACAAATAGATGGCAGGAGAAAAAAAGAATGGGGGGGAAAAGCACAAGCGATGGGTGAGAAGCATAATAATTGTGTGATTCATCCTCAGTGAACCTCCACAGTCATAGCATAATTACACATGAAAAGCTAAATTTATCGTAGCGTGCTGAGCCTCCTCATTAATTTAAAGCTGAGACAGCCACAGTGAAGGCCTTTTCTAATCCACCCACTGTTTTTCTTTTCGTTTTTTTCTTCCTCTTTCTCCTCCTCTGCCATTCTCTATCTCCTCCCATTATGGAGCATTAAAATGTATATTACCCTCAGAGCTCCATTATCATAAACCACAGAGTCCCTGTAGGGTGGGGTAGCTCAGAAGAAGACCACGAGAGAAGGAGAAACAGTGAGTTAGGCTCATTATGGACAAGAAAGGCTCTCATTTACACAGCACTATCTTGGCCCCATGTCCTGCATGATAGCCACCTATTTGTTGCCTAATACCTAATAACCGCTGCAAACTTGGGAGATCCATCTCCTATAATGAGAAGTAGCACGCCTTTCCCACTCAGAAAGCTGATTGTGTGGCATCATTAACAATCACACCAACATGCACTAATTGACCGCTGTGTGCTTTTTCTCTCCCTTCCCCCTCTATACCTACTCCTTTTGAATACATGTTCACCCAGTAAGACACAAACTTTTCAGTAGTTTGATTTGTTTATATGTTATATTTGTTTTTCCTTGCTTCCTTAAACTGTAAATCAGAGAAGCAGTGTAGCATGGGGAGCTAATAACCCACCTTGTACATCTGCCTTTATAAATTATGCAGCAAGCCACACTGCAGCTTGTTGTCTGGCAGGACCCATTGGTAAAAGCTGGAAAGATCATTATCAGTTCAGCTCAAAGCTCGTAAGGAAGAGTGGAAACTGTCATTTGTCACTATTTAAATCTTGAAAAACAGGCAACCAATACGTGCAACCAAAGGAGCAACTGTGTGAATTTTGCTTCTTTGTATTAGTCATCATTTCATTTGAATCAGGTTTGGTTTTATGAATGGAAAGAAAGAAAAATGTTATTTACATAACTACAACAAAGCAATACTGGAATATTTTTGTCTTTTTTTTCCATGTGCTGTAACAGTAGCAGATTCTGATATAAAAAGCAACAGAAAAAGAAAGTACAAATATTAATAGGAGTTGCAATGCTAAGTCAGCCTCCTAACAAAGTCACCTGTTTAGGATTATGTATTAAGTTTAGCTTCTGATATAGATACTACTCCATTCTGCTGGTTCCACAGAAGAGGGGCCTGAAAACTGAAGGCTCTCCCTCCCATTCTACTTTTAAATACTCTAGGAACAACAAGTAGGCCTGCAGAGCGAGAGCGAAGTGCTCTAATAGGGTGATATGGTACTACAAGGTCATTAAGATAAGATGGGGCCTGATTATTTAAGACCTTGTATGTGAGGAGCAGGATTTTGAATTCAATTCTGGATTTAACAGGAAGCCAATGAAGGGAAGCCAAAACAGGAGAAATCTGCTCTCTCTTTCTAGTCCCTGTCAGTACTCTTGCTGCAGCATTTTGGATTAGCTGAAGGCTTTTCAGGGAGTTTTTAGGACATCCTGATAATAATGAATTACAGTCGTCCAACCTGGAAGTAATAAATGCATGAACTAGTTTTTCAGCGTCACTCTGAGACAGGATATTTCTAATTTTAGAGATGTTGCACAAATGGAAGAACGCAGTCTTACATATTTGTTTAATATGTGCGTTGAAGGACATGTCCTGGTAAAAATTACACCATGGTTCCTCACAGCGTTACTGGAGGCCAAGGTAATGCCATCCATGTTATTTAAGATGAATGTTGTGATCCCAATAGTCCTCTGCTTTGGCGTTGGTATAATTGAGGGAGATCACAAAAATGTGGCAATGCAATTAGACCGACATGTTGACATTTAATGTCAATTTAATTCCAAGAATAATCAAAATAGTCTGATGGAATTTAATTTTAATGTATAAATTTATGTGCTTATAAAGTAATCCATTATTTTAAAAAAAGGATGAATGTTCTATTTCTTTGAACACAACTTGCTATATTATTATATTATATGAAGGTATATACTTATAAAGTAATCCATTGTTCTATTTCTTTGAACACCACTTGCTATATTATATGAAGGGTTACTGTGTGGCATTATATTTCAAGTCTTCACACAAGAACCATAGTGCAAAGGAAAATAACAGGGTTCATGTACAGCTAGACACTAACTGAGCATTCAGCCAGTTAGCTTCACTGTAAAACTGCCACCTCTTTGTTATTCGATGTAGTTCTCTCTGTCTCTGGTCTCCCACAGTGTTGGACAGTCTGTCTGCCCTGAAGTCTTTATTAGTGCTGCTGGCTTGCCAAGCAGCAGCAGGGGTAAGCAGAATCCTGCACTGCTCCTATTCTTTTCTCCTTACCATCTGAAATCCTCTTTTCTGCAAACTCCTCCATCTTCCTCGACCTGCCCTCAGTTAGCCAGTTCCTTCTGCTGTCCATCATTTGTTCTGCCCTCCGTGCATCTCTATTGACTACCTGCAGGTACATGCTCAGCAGGAAAACATGTTGCTCTCACCTCTTCAGACATCAGAAACACCTGTGGGTCTGTGTGGGTCGCTACAGTGCCTCGCAGCAGGGCCTCCTGGATAAAACACTTGTGCTTGGTTCATGTGCATCACACTGTGAGATATAGACAGAAACATGGCTACTCTCACCCTATCTTTGAGCTTCATCCACTGACAATAATCATCTCTTGGAGGCCCTGATATATCAACAATATCACTGGTTTATGAATACCTTTTTTTTTTGTTAAGAAAGAAAAAACGTAAAAAAATGTTTGGCCTTAAATGTCGGCATATCATGCACACCTAATACATATAATTAGTACTGTAGAGTAAGTCTGAATGTGCATTTTTGTTTGCGTGTGTGTGTGTGTGTGCATATTTGTAAATGCTATTAATAAATGAAAAAAGAAAACCGATCTTGCTCCTCCATTTGGTGTGAGGAATGTAAAGAAGCTTTACAGTTTGTGAGTCAGTTTTCAGATACATAGACCTACACAGATTTCAGTTCAGGGCAGAATTTTCAAAGGATGAAGGTGAGGGTGTCCCCACAGCAATCACCCAACATTTAGCAATGAGAGGCGACTGCAAGAAAATATTTTGCTTTCTAATGTCAATTTATCCATCCATCTAAAAGTAAATCAGCTGACTGGTGAACATTGGTGGACATTGTTCTAATTGTGCTATTAATTTATGCAAATTATGACTGTACTGCTATCCTACCAGTCCATTGGCCAGTCCATGCTTGTAAAACTTTGTGGACAATTTTTTTAAAGCCGGATCTGTGCCAGTAAATCGACAACTTTTAATGAACTCTACCAATTCTGTAAGGAGAGTGGTCAAATATCCAGCAACAATGATGCTATAAGCTGATGGCTAATAAAAGCATCTGGCTGATGTGAAATTTACTAAGGGCTATTTAACCAAATATTAGAGGGTGTGTATGTGCATATTTGAGACTGGATGTATACTTTGTGGGGGATTCATTCAATGGTTAAAAAAACCGAATTAGGTGCAAAAGTTTTTAAAATGTATGCTATATAACAATTCCATCCTGGAAAAAGAACAGCCCAAAATTCCCATGATATTAATGCCCATTCTGACCACTACTATACGATTGGATTTTGTTCAAATAAAAAATAAAACAAGATTATCTCTTAACTTCACAGTGACAAACCCAGGAGTTTTTATGGACTGTATACCTTCCTTTGAAATACATAAAATTTCAGTTTTCCTTGATATCCTCCCTCTCAGCAGAGACATGTGTCTGGTCATCTAAGCAGGCCTACTCTGTGTCAGCTGGCAACTACCCTTCCCCAAACCTAGCCTTCCATTGATTTCATCTAAGGCAATACACACTGTTCCCGCTAACCCCACTGTGCTTGTCTACATGGGTGAGTCATACTGGGTTTGTGTCATCGTCACCCCATTCCCTTTCCCTCCCTCCTCCCTTAGTCTGACTACAGGCCAGCAGTACCCTTTACACTGCAGGTGAGCTGTCACTGCCTATCTGAGCTGACAAACTGACCTGCCAGGAATAGACTGAACTCCACTGTTTGTGCAGGCAGGTGTGAATGTCCACCTGAGTGTATGTATCATTAAATAAAATCCATATAGACTCAGTATATTTAAGCTCTCCAAATTTTGCATTAATATTTCAAAAGACAGAAAACAACAACAAACCTATTATTATTACTTGTTGTTATTAAACACTTCTTGCTACAACTCTCATTCAGCCAATCAAAAAAAAAAAAAAAAAAAAATATATATATATATATATATATATTAGGGGTGCAACAATACTCATATCGATAGTGAACCGTTCGATACAGTGCTTTCGGTTCGGTACGCATATGTATCGAACAATACAAAATTTTTAATTTATTTTATCAACTTTCCTTCTAACGGTGCTGTCTGTGTTGAGCGCTCAGTGGATCTGCGCTCGACAGTGCAGCCTAGGCGGAGTAGTTGAACGCAGATTCACTGAGCGCAGGGCAAGCTAGCAAGACAGAAGTTAAGCTAGTTGCAACATGGCAAATTGAACCTCCCCCACCCTCATTCAGATGTGGCGTTTGGAACTATTTTGGTCTTCATGTGACGTATGACCCTGAAGGTAGGTGACCCTGGACAAAAGTAAAACAGTATGTTGGATGTGCCAGCAATGCTCAATTACATTGGTGGGAACTAGTGTGTTAGCGCAGTTTGCTCGTTAACGTGTTGGCCGTCCAGCCCCACGCACGGGGCGATCCGCAGTAGCTCGTTAACGGAGATTTGCCATGTTGTGGTGTTAACGTCATTTCAGATTAACGCTGACAGCACTAGTGGGAACACAACGAATATGACTGCACATTTACTCCGACATCATCCTAGTGCAAAGACAAGTGGAAGCAGACAAAAACAACAAGCATGCATGCTACAAACTTTACCCGAGTCATTTAGACAGCCGTTAGCACATGATTCTCCTTATGGGGACCTGATATGTTTAATATGCTGCTGAGAATATAGCCCAGAAGAAGCGCATAGTATAGCTTTTATTTTGGAAAGAGACATTTCTCTGTAGTAAACTCTCTTTTCCAAAGATGAGTGATTCCTCAATCAGATATTATTATTTTTTTATTACTTTGTTGTTTCAGCAACATTAAATTTAAAAACTGTACTTTTGAGTTAAAATATATTTATAATTTTAATAAATGACAAATTAAAAAGGCATGAACTTTTTTTTTTGTATCGAAAAAATATCGAACCGTGACACCAAAGTATCGAACCGAACCGTGAATTTTGTGTATCGTTGCACCCCTAATATATATATATATATATATATATATATATATATATATATATATATACCCGCCTTGTCTAATATTTGACCACATTCACACTCTGATGAATACACTAGGAGTTAACTCAGTTAAATTAAATTAAATCCCAGCACCTGTATTTGCCTAACCTTCAGATGTAGAATTTCTCCATCCATCCATTTTCTTCCGCTTATCCGAGGCCGGGTCGCGGGGGCAGCAGCCTAAGCAAAGAGGCCCAGACCTTCTCCTCCCCAGCCACCTCCTCCAGCTTATCCGGGGGAACACCAAAGCGTTCCCAGGCCAGCCAAGAGATATAATCTCTCCAGCGTGTCCTGGGTCCGCCCCCGGGGCCTCCTCCCGGTGGGACATGCCTGGAACACCTCATCCAGGAGGCGCCCAGGAGGCATCCTTGTCAGATGCCCGAACCACCTCAGCTGGCTACTTTTGAAGTGGAGGAGCAGCGGCTCTACACTGAGCCCCTCCCAGATGGCTGAACTTCTCACCCTATCTCTAAGGGAGAGGCCAGCCACCCTTCGGAGTAAGCTCATTTCCACCACATGTATCTGCAATCTTGTTCTTTCGGTCACTACCCACAGCTCGTGACCATAGGTGAGGGTAGGGACGTAGATCGACCGGTAAGTTGAGAGTTTGCTTTTACACTCAGCTCTCTCTTAACCACGACAGACTGGTGCAGCGTCCGCATCGCTGCAGCCACTGCACCAATCTGTCTGTCAATCTCTCGCTCCCTTCTTCCGTCACTCGTGAACAACACCCCAAGATACTTTAACTCCTCCACTTGGAGCAGGAACTTGTGCCTGACCCTGAGTGGGCATTCCACCCTTTTCCGGCTGAGAACCATGGCCTCAGATTTGGAGGTGCTGATCCTCATTCCCGCTGCTTCACACTCGGCTGCGAACTGTTCCAAGGCGAGCTGGATGCCATCACCTTAAGAAGCCAACAGAGCCACATCATCTGCGAAAAGCAGAGGTGAGATCCTGAGACCACCCAAGTGCAAGCCTTCCGCCACTTGGCTATGCCTAGAAATTCTGTCCATAAAAATTATGAACAGAACCGGTGACAAAGGGCAGCCCTGGCGGAGCCCATCACCCACCAGGAACGAGTCCAAATTATTGCCGGCTATGTGGACCAAGCTCTTGCAATGGTTGTATAAGGACTGAATGGCCCGTAGCAATGGGCCAGACACCCCATACTCCTGGAGCACCCCACACAGGACCCCCCGAGGGACACGGTCGAATGCCTTCTCCAAGTCGACAAAACACATGTAGACTACTTGGGCAAACCCCCATGCACCCTGAAGTATCCTCGAGAGGATAAAGAGCTGGTCCAGTGTTCCACGACTAGGATGGAAACCACATTGTTCCTCCTGGATCTGAGGTTCGACTAACGGACAAAAGCTCCTCTCCAGCACCCTGGCATAGACTTTCCCAGGTAGGCTGAGGAGTGTGATTCCCCTGTAGTTGGAACACACCCTCCAGTCCCCTTTCTTAAAAATGGGGACCACCACCCCGGTCTGCAAGTCCAGGGGTACTGCCCCTGATCTCCACGCAACATTGTAAAGACGTGTTAACCAAGCCCTACAACATCAGTCTTCAAGAAGCCTTCAGGAACTCGGGTGGATCTCATCCACCCCAGGGCCTCTGCCACCAAGGAGTTGTTTAACTGCCTCAGTGACCTCGCCCCAGGAGATTGGCGGGTCATCCCCTTCGTCCCCAGACTCCGCTTCCACCACGGAAGGCATTCCAGTGGTATTGAGGAGGTCCTTGAAGTATTCCTTTCACTGCCCGACAATTTTCTCCATCGAAGTCAGCTGCACTCTCCCCGCACTATATAAAGTACAGGTAGAACACCGCTTCCCCCTCCTGAGTTGCCTGACGGTTTGCCAGAATGTCTTCCAGGCAGTCCAAAAATCTTTTTCCATGTCCTCTCTGAATTCCTCCCACACCCGAGTTTTTGCTTCAGCCACCACATTCCGCTTGGGTACCTATCAGCTGCCTCTGGAGTCCCACAGCCTAACTATGCCCAGTAGGACTCCCTCTTCAGCTTGGTGGCTCCCCTCACCTCTGGTGTCCACCATTTGGTTTGGGGATTACCACCACGACAAACCCAACTACCTTGCGGCTGCATCTCAGTGCAGCAGCTTAGGCAATGGAGGTGCTGAACATGGTCCATTTGGACACAATGTCCCCAGTCTCTTTCGGAATGCTGTTGAAGCTCTGCTAGAGGTGTGAGTTGAAGATCTCATGGACTGGGGCCTCTGCTAGACGTTCCCAGCACACCCTCACTGTACGTTTGGGCGTGCCAGGTCTGTCCAGCGTCCTCCCCCGCCACCTGATCCAACTCACCACCGGGTGTTATCTAAGTTCAGCCCCTCTCTTTACCTGAGTGTCCAAAACATATAGCCTTAGGTTTGGTGAAACGATTACAAAATCGATCATCGACCTGTGGCCTAGAGTGTCCTGGTGCCACGTGCACTTATGGGCACTCTTATGTTTGAACAGTCCAATAACAAAACACTGCTCGGATTCAGATCCGGGAGGCCGTTCCTCCCAATCACGCCCCTCCAGGTCTCGCGGTCATTGCCCATGTGAGCATTGAAGTCTCCCAGTAGGACAACAGAGTCCCCAGGAGGAGCACACTCCAGTACCTATTGAAATCCTGTTCTTTTTATTCTTTTACTGGACAGTGAAAACGCAACTCAGTTTGAACAAAATAATATAAATATTTTGACCATCATTACTTTCCGGAAAGGGATGTGCACGAGGATAAACCCTCTGCAGATCTGAAGCATTTAGCCGGATGTTATTTCGGCACTCTTACGTCACACACAGTTTCGATCAAATAAAACTTCTTTACCTCTGCCCTTACGTGATGTGTGTGTTTGTGTGTTGCTTAGTTTTTTCTTCTGGGCCGTTTTTTCTTCTGGCTTGAGTGAACGCTGGTGCACCAGGCTGCCACGCCTGGCTGCCGCTACTCATCGGTACATTTTCTATTATTTGGATTATTTGGATTATTTGGATTCAGATTTGAATGAACAGGGACATTGACACTCAGAACCAGATCGATCTCTGATCAACGTCAGAGCTGAATGTGCTCTGACGTCTTCTTCTCAGTGAGCTGCACTAGCTTAACTGTTTGAGCTATTTTAGCCTACCTGTTCGTTGCACGCGGCCGGCTCGGCTCCTTTTCCTCCATATAATCGAAGATGTGGGCCAAGATGTTCCTGAACTGGTCGGCACTATTTTGGATTCTCCTGACGCTCGTCTACCATCCTATGACTGGAGTGCTCCGCTATACGGCCGCTGAGCTCCTGCGCCTTCGCGGGTAGCTGTCGCTCCCGTCACCGGCGGAGCTCCACTACCACCCGGACATCACTTTCCAGCCTCGCCAGAGATACATCCATCGCGGGCCCGCAGGATTTTCCACAACTCCATTGGAACTAAATCGTTTTGGTCTGCTACTCGCTGCCCTCGCAGGAACCCTGATCAGGCTGTCAACCACCGATCTCTAGCCCACCTGCCCAGGGCACCCACCGCGATTAGCAAAAAAAACCCCTCAACTTCGGTCTTCTAAACATCCGTTCATTGACAAATAAGGGACCTCTCATCCAAGACCTCCTATCTGACCGTAAGTTTGACTTTTTCTGCTTAACTGAAACCTGGCAACAACCTGATGACTTTTCTCAGCTAAATGAATCTGCTCCTCTGGGGTTTGTTTACTTTTCTAAACCCCGCTGCTCAGGTCGTGGGGGTGGTCTCGCAATCCTTTTTCGCCAGCACTTGAAAGTCCTGCCAGTTAATGTTGATACCTTTAGTTCTCTAGAGGTCCTTGCATGTGAGCTGACTGGACCCATTCCCACAATCATAATAATAATAATAATGGATTGCATTTATATAGCGCTTTTCGGGGCCCTCAAAGCACTTTACAATTCCACTATTCATTCACTCTCACATTCACACACTGGTGGAGGCAGCTACAGTTGTAGCCACAGCTGCCCTGGGGCAGACTGACAGAAGTGAGGCTGCCATATCGCGCCATCGGCCCCTCTGGCCAACACCAGTAGGTGGTAGGTGAAGTGTCTTGCCCAATTAAACAACGACCGAGACTGTCCGAGCCTGGGCTCTAACCGGCAACCTTCCGGTTACAAGACGAACTGACAGCTCTTTGAGCCACGATCACCCATAGCTACTGTATACCGCCCCCCCCAAACCTAACCCTGTCTTCCTCAGTGACTTTGCTAATCTACTAACCCATCTTTCATCTCTCTCCCCAAATGTTATCTTGGTGGGAGATTTCAACATTCACATGGATAATAATGACCTTCTGCTCATCAGAGACTTTTCCTCCTGTCTCGAAGGCTCTGAATTTAAACAAAATTATCGAATTTCCCACTCACTTTAAAGGACACACCCTGGACTTGGTCTGCTGTTCTGGTCTTACTCCCTCGAATCTTTCTGCTACTGAAATCCACATAACTGACCACTTCCTCCTTTCATTTAACCTCACTCTCTGCTGCTCTTCTACCAAGCCAACCCGCAACATGAAGAACATTGATATGGACATTCTCACTACCAGTTTGGACAATGTTCAGATTCCGGACTTCTATTCTACTCCTGATAATTTGTTGTTATATTATAATAATTGTCTACGCAATGTCCTTCATTCTCTGGCTCCTGTAAAAACCCACTCTGCTTCCTTCGCTTGCTGTGCTCCCTGGTTTACCTCTGACCTCCAAGCTCTGAAGGCCAAAGCTCGGCAGCTAGAGCGTAAATATAAGAAATCTGGTTTAACTGTTGATTCAGAAATCTATAAATACCACGTACTTCAGTATAAAGACTCCATCAGCAAGGCCAAAAACAGCTTCTACTCTGGTATTATCAGTTCTTATGAGGGTAATGCAAGTACTCTGTTTTCAGTTCTCAACAAACTAACTCAACCCCCAATGCTTTACCACCACACTTCTATTCCTCTGAAACCTGCAACTCCTTGATGCTGTTCTGGACTACGAAAATCAATAACATCTGCCAGCAACTCAGATCAAATGTTGTGTCTACGCCCTCTCTAGAACCTTTTCTCCTTTTTGAGCCGTTTTCCACTTTTCATCTTCCTGATTTATCCGATATTTCCGAGTTCATATGTAAATCAAAGCCTGCCACATGTCATCTTGACCCCATGCCCACAGGGCTTGTAAAATCCTGCCTCTCTACTCTACTCCCACTCATCTCTGCTATCATTCAGTCTTCTCTCAACACCGGTATCGTTCCCTTCTTATTCAAGACTGCTCTAGTCACTCCTATACTGAAAAAACCTTCTTTAGATCCTAACAACTTTAACAACCTCCGTCCGATTTCCAATCTACCATTCATTTCTGAAAATACTCGAAAAAGTGGTTGCAGCTCAACTTCATGTACACCTGGTTAATAATAATATTAAAGAGAGATTTCAATCTGGTTTTTGCTCATGTCACAGAGCTGACTCTGGTCTTCTCACCATTCTCATCCTTTTAGATCTGAGCTCAGCCTTTGACACCATCTCTCACTCTGTACTTTTTTTTTTTTTTTTTTTTTTTTTTTTTTTTCGCCTGTCCCATTTGGTTCTTTAGTCGTCAGAATTGTTGTCTGAAGACCAACAAGGATACCCAATGGATTTATTTTGCCAAATGGATCATCATGGCATTGCCGTATTGGTCCATTTGATCGACCTTTGTTTTTATTATTTATTTTATTTTCAGTTGTTACAGACGGGACAGACATGAGTGAGGGATAGGAAAGGGAGAAAGAAAGAGGAAGGAAAAGAAAAACAGAAGGGGAGAGGGACAGTGAGAAAGGGGGGAAGAAAAAATATCTCCGGGATCACCTGTTGAGAGAAAAAGAATAGAAAACAAGCAAAAAAAACAAACAAAACAATGCAACATACTATACACAACACCATCGCATTAATCTAGCTAAGTGTAAACAGCAGTAAATACTAAATATTGAATGTTGTTGTGCAGCACGCAGGACAGACAGCGCACAATGTGCTTTGAAGTAGCAGCCAAGAAAGGTGTGATTTAAGTCTACGAATAGTGAACACCCATGTGCACACCTGTGTGGATTGGCGTGCTTGTATTCAAATGGTTTCCCCATGTAATGGTCTGCTAGAGGATGTAGAGAGCCATAGCCCCGTCCCCCAGGGCATGAAGCAGGCATGGAGGAGATCCAGGCCCCAGACATCCAGAGGCCCCAGAGTGCAAGAGCCCAAGGAGGACCACCGGAGGGGCATCCGTGCCACCTTCATGGGAAGGGCTGAGGATCCCCAGATGAGGGGTCACCCAGTAGCCACCGGGCAGAAGCTAGAGGGGGCTGCACCGGCGTGCCCGCCGGCTCTGCCGGCAGCCAGCTGTGCCAGAGTGAACCGAGCCGCAGGCACAGAGGCCGGAGGCCCGAGGGCCCCCCGCGCCCCGGAAGAGGCCTGACCGAGCAGCAGGCGCCAGGCCCCGCCAAGTAGTCACCGGGAGTGAGCTGGTACATACCTGAGCGCCCAGCCCCGGACACCAAGAACCACCAACGCACCGACCCCTGAGGGCATCAGTCACCGGCAGGGAGTGTGGTGAGGGGAGATAGGCCTCCACACTTTGGAGGGCCTTGGAGTTCCCAGAGAGGTGAAGTCTAAGACCCGACCTGACATATAGACACAGACAAACAGGCACACACAGACACAGACATGCATTCCCACCCTCATGCACACATATACAAACACTCAGCACTCACCCAACGCAGGAATAAACGTAAATGGACATGTACACACAATCACACTCCCCAAACATACTCTATATCCCGGGTCCAGGTATCCTCACCCCCAGAGATGGAAACGGCACCCAGACCCAAGAGATGTTACCCTTCCCTCCGGGGTGGAGGCAAGCAGACCGCCCCAGGCTCCGCAGCAGCAGGGAGGCCAATCGGACAGCCAGCATCTCTTCCCAGCCCCCCCGCCCCGATGGCTAGCAGAGAACAGGGGTGTGTTAAGACCCCATACCTCCCTCCTCCCGCTCAAGTGTAGTGTTGCTGCGTGTTGCTCTAAAGTGTATTTAAAACAAGGGAGAGCATGGTGCTGCTGCCAGAGAGCAGCAGGTGTTAGCACGGCCCCTCCCGAGAACCCTCAATGTCTACATGGATTTAAAATTGAGAGGTGGGCACCGGCGCCAGAGGCAGGTTTGAATACACAGACCGTCTACTGGACGACGTTAACGTGCCCACCCTCAAGGCCCTATATATATATATATGTGTGTGTTATGAGAGTGTAAGTAATGTGGATGTCTAAGTTGTGAGATAAAATTGAGGCACAGGTGGCCAGAAGAGGACAGAGGGGGGGGGAATGTCTCCCCTGCACCCTGGTGACACACCCGCACCCCAAAGCCCTACCTGTGTGGGTGGGTGTGGTGGAGCGTGAAGAGGGAGGCAGCCGGGGATGGGGAGGAAAAGAAGGGAGGGGAGGGTGTCCCTCCCTAGGGCCAGCTCCCCCGCTGACCCCAATATGCACCCCCGTCCTCTGGTATCCACCAAGGCAAGGGAGCCCAGGCCCATCCAGACCGGGGCCTACGGCAGCAACACCGCCAAGCCCCACAGGACCCGGGGCAGCCCACCCTACCCCACCGCAGAGGAAACTGTACCCACCCCAACATTCAATCATCTCCCAGACTACACAAGACACAGACACCCAGGTTAAGTTTATTCTCCACCTCTCCTATGTCTCTCCCCCCACCTGCAGAGTGGACTCCTGCAAAGATGGAACAACCTCCCTGCCAGTTCAAGAGCCCCCCGGTTAGGCCGATGCACAAGAGGCCCCCTGCGCCAGGGCTGAGCCCCCGTGCACCCACCCGCCCACAACCTCGGCGACACACCGACGAGGACCGAAGCCCCCAAGGCCCAGCCAGAGCCCCAGCACGGAGGCGAAGCACCCCCGAACCCCAAACCCCCACGCCCGCCCCGGATCCACTCAGGGGCAGCCAGGCCACCAGGCCAGTAACCTACGTCCGCCAGCACAGACCATCCTCCAGCCCCGCTGCACGCGGCCACGAGGAGAACAACCTCTGAGAGCGACCAGAGCCACTAACCAGGTTATGAACACAACCCCCGGGTTAAGCCCTCCAGGGATAACGTCTCTAGGGGTCCTCCAGGTGCCCTAAGCCCATCCCAACCTCCACATCAACCACAATAGCCAAGGCGGGACCAAACCACGACCCCCCACCCCCGCTAGGTGATGGAGCCGATCAAAGGAGCCCAGAGGGATTGATCTAATGTGGTGGCAGAGGCTATATCGAGACTAATGTGATCTATTAGATAGTTTCTGTATTGGCTAGAATTAAGATTATTTTTATTTTTCCAGTTCATGAGGACCGTTTTCTTGGCGATGCATAGGGCAATAAAAACCATGTGGACTGTATTAATTTCTGTAGTGACATCATCCAAATTTCCCAACAAGCATACTAAAGGGGAGGTTGGAATTTTACATTTCAGACACTTTGATAAGTCCTCACATATCTCGTGCCAAAACTTCTGCACTGGTGGACAGAACCAAAGAGCGTGGATGTAACTGTCTGGTGTATTGCCTTGACAGTGTGAGCAGTTGTTGGCGGATGTAAAGCCCATCTTAAACATTCGATGACCTGTATAGTGCACTCTATGCAGTATTTTGTATTGTATTAATTGCAGATTGGGATTTTTAATAAATTTAAAGGTTTTTAAGCAAATCTGAGACCAGACGTTTTGGTCTAAGATGACTGATAAATCTGCTTCCCACTTTGCAATAGGAAGGGATATTGATTCATCTATTTTAGAAAGTGTTCTGTATATTTTAGATAATAGTTTGGGGGATTTAAGAGTAAGAAATTGAACCACACTTGGTGGTGTTTGTAATTCAACTTGACTGAGGTTAAATTTCTTTTTTACTATGGATTTAATTTGTTGATATTCTAAAAATCTTTTCTTGTTGATCCCATATTGTGTAACTAGTCTGTCAAATGGAATAAATTCTGTTCCCTCTAATATATGTTCTAAGTATTTAATTCCTTTACAACTCCATTCTGGGAAATTAATCATATTTTTGTTTTGTAATATGTCAGGGTTATTCCAGATAGGTGTACGTTTGCATGGGATTAATGAAGACTCCGTTATTTTTAGAAACTCCCACCATGCTGACAGAGAAAAGCTGATGTTGATGCTTTTAAAGCATTCATGTCTTTTGATGTTTGAGCTAATAAATGGTAGGTCTGAAATCTCTAGATCATTGCATAGTGCCTGTTCAACATCTAGCCAGGGCTCATCTAAGAGGGTACATTTTAACCATTCTGAGATGAACTGAAGCCTGTTGGCTAAGAAGTATTGGTGAAAATTAGGCAGATCTAGTCCTCCTCTATCCTTGGTTCTTTGTAGCGTTTTTAAGCTGATGCGCGGGGGTTTATCTTTCCAAAGGAATTTAGAAATATGTGAATCCAGAGATCTGAACCAATCTTGTGATGGTTTGTTAGGGATCATTAAAAATAAGTAATTTATTTTTGGCAAGATCATCATTTTTATAGTGGCGACCCTTCCCATGAGTGATATGGGTAGAGATTTCCATCTAGTCAGATCACCTTCTACTTTCTTTAGAAGTGGGATGTGGTTTAATTTAATTAAGTCTGAAAGCTTAGGAGAAACAATAATACCTAAATATTTAATATTTCCAGATTGTAGTGGGGCAGAAGATGAATTGTGGAAGGAGCAGTTAATGGGAAGAACTGTAGATTTTGGCCAGTTAATTGAATAGTCTGAAACTCTTGAAAACCAGTTTATTAGAGTAATTACCTCAGAGAGGTTGATTTGTGAGTTTTGCAGAAAAAGCAACACATCATCTGCATAGAGACTGATTTTATGTTCTACGTTATTACATTTTATGCCCTTAATTGTTGTAGCCTGTCTAAGTGCTGCTGCTAGAGGTTCGATAAAAATTGCAAAAAGTGAAGGGGAGAGTGGGCATCCCTGTCTGGTGCCCCTCAGGAGACAAAAGCTGGAGGATGTCTGGTCATTTGTTCTGATACGAGCTGTTGGGGAATTGTATAATATTCTTATCCAATTTATGAAAGAGTTTCCAAAACCAAATTTGTGTAAAGTTGCAAATAAAAATTTCCAGTTAACTCTGTCAAATGCTTTTTCTGCATCTAGAGATAATATTATGGTTTCAATGTTTTTATTGTATGAGTAGTCTATTAAATTAAGAAATCTACGAGTATTTGTTGAGGAGTGCCGACCTTTTATGAAACCAGTTTGGTCAGGATGAATTAAGAGGGGGGTTATTTTCTCTAATCTCTTTGAGAGAGCTTTGCAGATTATTTTAAGGTCTACATTTATAAGGGATATTGGACGATAACTTGAGGGAAATAAAGGGTCTTTTCCTGGTTTTAGCAGGAGACTAATGTTAGCAGAATTCATATTTGGTGGTAGTCTGCCATTTTTCTTGATTTCCTGCAACATTCCATGGAATACTGGTGCCAAAATTGTCCAGAATTCTTTGTAGAATTCTGCAGGAAAGCCGTCTGGACCTGGAGCTTTATTAATGGGCATACTTATCAGGGCTTCCTGGAGTTCACCTGGCGTCAGTGGCGAATCCAGTGCCATTGCTTGACTGTCTAGTAATTTTGGAAGAGTTACGTTGTCAAGAAACAAATCAATTTCATTTTTAGACGGGTTTATTTGTGGTGAATATAAAGTTTCATAGAAATCCCTAAAAATCTTGTTTATTCTTCCAGGGTCATATATTGTGTTCCCTGATAAATCTTTAGTGGCACATATAGTTGTTTTTTCTTTATTTATTTTTAACTGGTTTGCTAGAAATCGACCTGGTTTGTTACTGTGTTCAAAATTCTGCAAGCGAAGTCTTTGTACAAGGAATTGTGTTTTTCTATTAATAATTTCATTTAATTCTAGTTTTGTTTTGCATATTTTGTTCATTATTTCTTGATCTTGGTGGAACGCGTAGGCTTCTTCTAAGGATTTGATGGTTTTTTCTAATTCCTGAATATTTTTGTTTTCTTCTTTCTTTTTGTGTGATGAGAAAGAAATTATTTTACCTCTCATCACAGCTTTTCCTGCTTCCCATAGAACAGAAGCAGATGTTCCGGGAGTGTCATTAAAGTCTAAATATGAAGTCCATTCCTTTTTAAAATATTTAATAAAGTCTTCATCTTTAAGTAGTGATGTGTTAAATCTCCAGTTTTTACTTGGCGTAGTATTATTCTTGTGTATTAGTGTTAAAGATACAGGAGCATGATCGCTGACAGCTATAGGGTGAATCTCAGTGTCTGAAATGTCACTCAGCAGTGAGCTGCTGACCAAAAAATAATCCAGACGAGAGTAGGAGTGATGAACATGTGAGAAGAAAGTATATTCCTTACTGTTGGGGTGAAGGGAGCGCCATGCATCGCAAAGGCCATAGTCGCTCATATACTGTTTGATTATATTTGTGGATTGCCAATTGCGCTGAGTTCCTGTTGTGTTGAGCCTATCCATTTCTTCATTTAGTCCAAGGTTGAGGTCGCCTCCAAGAATGAGTGTGCAATCAAGGTGTTCAGAGAGTGCACTAAAAAATCCGTGGAAGAATGAGGGTTCATCAACATTTGGACCATATATACTTACAATACATAGTTTTTTGTTCAATATTGATAGTTTAATAATTAGAAATCTACCCTCTGGATCCATAACTGTATCAAGTACTGTAAAATTAACATTTTTATGTATTAAAATTGCTACTCCTCTTTGTCTAGAATTATAACAAGCTGCAAACACATTAGGAAACTCAGGTGTTTTAAGTTCGTTTAAACCTGTAACAGGTCTGTGAGTTTCTTGTAATAAAACAACATCTGCCTGTAGTTTTTTAAGCTGGTTAAATATCTTTAACCTCTTTCCTCTGGTGCCAGCCCCATTTACATTCCATGTGACAAACCTCAGCATGCCCATAATTGTGTGTGTATGTCTAATGATGTAAGCTGGGTGTTCCGTTTAGACGGGTGGAGAAAATGTGGAAACATCACTTGTTTGTAAATAGAAAGAGAAAAAAGTGTGGTGATAGGCTCCATAAGTCTGACTATGTGTGTGACTATTCACTAATATGAACAAGCGTGGCTTGCGTATGTGTCCTGTAAGTCTGTGCTTGCTGTGAGGCTGTTGTAAATGTGCTGCCGTTGAGCGTGTGTGTTTGCGTGATCGTGGTGCGAATATATGGAGAAATAGAGGGTGTTGTTTGTAGGTGAGTGGGGAAGTAGGTGATCACAGCAGTGAAAGACAAGAGAAAGAAAGAAACCACATAAAGTGTGAGCGACAACAAAAAAAAGAAAAGAAACGGAAACATTCCAATTAAAGTAATGACGGAGGGTGACGGTGTTATATCTGCTATGACATCATACTGATATTACTAGGTTCAACCCATGTTAAAGGAGAAAGTGTGAATGAATAAGAAAAGAGTGTAGCGGGTTCTTATCTGGAGTGCAGTCAATATAACCACGGTGTGGTGCCGGGGTCGCGGTAGAGCTGTCCGTCCACGTAGAGCCGGTCCACGGCGATGACAGCGCGGGAGCCTTTCTGCATGAAGCTACGTCGGACTGGGAACAGGACCTTGCGTCGTTCCAGGATCTCTTTGGGGAACTGGTCGTTCACGCTGAAGTCCGTTCCTTTCAGTTCCCTGCCGCGACTCTTCACCTGTTCCTTCTGTTTAAATTGACCAAATTTGGCCACAATAGGACGTGGTCTCCCGGTCCGCGACCTCACGCCCCCCAAGCGATGCACTCTGTCGAAGGCGATGTTCTTTACGGTGTCCTCCGGCAGCTTCAGGTGGATTTTAATGAAGCTTTTCACCGTTGCCTCCGCGTCCTCTCCGGTAGATTCTGGAATACCAGAAAAAACAAGATTGTCTCTCATGCTACGGGCTTGTAGATCGATAACGGACTCTTTTATTTTTTTATTTTCAGTGTTTAGCTGGGTCACGTTATCGGCGAGAGATTTGACCGACTCCCGTAGCGTGGCATTTTCAGCGGCAAGCGTTTCCACCTGCTGCTGGCTGAATTCCAGGGATTCTCTCAGAGATTTAAATTCCCGGTGTAGAATCTCCACCAGGGACAGCCTCGCATCGAAACTGGACAATCGCTTGTCGATTGACTCCAGGATATCTGCGATGTCTTTGCCGGCAGGCGATGTTGTGCCGGGGGAGTCTGCCGGACGACATCTCTTCGATGACGGCGTCTCGGTTTTGGCCGGGGAAGATGCACTCTGGGCCTTCTTCATTACTAAATCTTGGAAGCAGCGTTCGATGTATTCTTGGAGAGCGTCTAAACTCTCCCCGTTGTCCTCCAGGGTGTTAGAGATGATAAGACAGATGTTGTTAGTTATATGACGGTTGGTTAGTTTATTTGGCAGTACTGAAGCTTAAGGAAACTTTCTCTGTACTTCTAAGCAGACTTTCCTCTCTCGGCATCTCTGACACACCCCTCGCCTGGTTTCAATCATATCTCCTTGACCGATCACAGTTTATTCAAATAAGATCATTCCGCTCTCGTTTATTCCCCGTCACCTCTGGTATACTCCAAGGCTCAGTTTTAGGCCCTCTTCTCTTCATAATATACATCCTCCCTCTAGGTACCATTTTCCGCAAATTTGATCTTCATTTTCACTGTTTTGCTGATGACACCCAGTTATATCTCTCTTGCAAACCTGATTCCTCCCTCCCACCTTCTTCCCTTTCAGAATATCTATCTAAAGCTCAATGAGGATAAAACTGAGATCCTCCTTATTGGCATCAAATCCAAGCTTTTGAAGACGAACCATTTCTCATTCGATAACTCCCCAGTTTTCCCTTCTCCTCAGGTTAAGACCCTTGGTGTCATCCTAGACAGTTCACGTTCCTATAAATCTCACATCAATAATCTCACCCGTTCTGCCTACTTCCATTCCAGCTCTCTGCCCTCAGAAATAAGAAACATTGGTTCTCTCCCGCAGTTTAAATCCCAACTCAAAACCCATCTGTTCAAATCTGCATATTCACTGTGAATCCACTGTTTGTTAATTTTATCTTGTGCTTTTTGTTTTATTGTTCTTATTTTGTCATTGTTTTATTATGTGTTTGATCCTATTGTAAAGTGTCTTTGGGTGACTTGAAAGACGCTCATAAATAAAATTTGTTATTATTATTATTATTATTATTACTTCCGCTTTTTCTGTCTCAGGCATCTGTTTCCTGTTCTTAATATACTGCACAAGACTTCCTGTTCTGCACAGCTCCAGTCTGGCTAAGCAATTGGCTTGTGAGTCAAAGCTGGCCTGTTATTAAAATACATAAACAAAATAATCAGAAAATAAGCACTAAGAATATCTATCTATCTATCTATCTATCTATATATATATATACATATATATATAATCAGGACCGGTTCCCTGACCCGAAGGCGAAGGGAACAAACCCTCTTGTTCACTGGGAGAAACCCCAACATACCAGCAGCCAGCCGAGGGGATACCTAGATACCCACCCCAGCCTGCCGCCTCTCACCAGAAGCAACTCCAGACTGATAAAGATCTCTAATTTGGATGGTTGAAAGAGTTTTCATACTTCATTTTCTTTCATTCCATTGCTTTTCTTTAGCTTTCTATTTAAATATAGCTTCCCTCTACTGTTGGAAACTGGTAGCTAGGTTTTCACTATGCAGACTAAGCCAAAGACACAAGAAGAAAATATTTTGACAATAGGCTTTGTCAAATTTGGCTTGAGATTTCTTCATCACCTTGCGCAGCAGACCATTAGATTAAAGCTGTGCTTGTGTAAATTCTTTTCACTGCTCATGTGATTGACGTTCTGTTTGAAAGAAAAGCAACAATAAAAACACACAGAGCACGATGTGGGCTTCATAGATAATTGGCAAACTTTCTGGAGGAAACCTGGTCTTGTCACTTTGGGTGGAGCAGCTATCATTTCTAGAAATATGGACAAATTTATTAAACCCCACAAAATATGACTATCCAGAGTTGGGACCAGAGTTACTTTGCCTTACAGAAACCTGGTTGCAGCAGGGTGATTATGTTAGTTTAACTGAATCAGCACCCCCGAGTCATTCTAACTACCAGAAGCCTTGTCCACCGCAGCTGTAAAACTCAGAAACCAGTCTTCCTTGTTATCATCTATCGTCCACCTGGGCCTTACACAGAGTTTCTGTCTGATTTCTCAGACTTTTTATCTTTTTATCTTACTAATTTAGTTCTGAGCTCAGATAAAATAATTATTGTGGGTGATTTTAACATCCATGTAGATGCTAAAAATGACTCAACATGGCATTTAATCTGTTATTAGACTCAATTGGTTTCTCTCAAAATGTAAAAGAACCCACCCACCACTTTAATCACACTCTATATCTTGTTTTAACATATAGCAAAGAAACTGAACATTTAACAGTGTTTCCTGAAAACCCTCTCCTGTCTGATCATTTCTTGATAACATTTACATTTACAATAATTGATTATGCAGCAGTGGAGAGTAGACTTTATCAAAGTAGATGTCTTTCTGAAAGCGCTGTAACTAAGTTTAAGAATATAATCCAGCCACTGTTATCATCGTCAATGCCCTGTACCAACACAGAGCAGAGCAGCTATCTGAACGCTACACCAACAGAGGTCGATTATCTTGTTAATAATTTCACCTCCTCGCTACGTACGACTCTGGATACTGTAGCTCCAGTGAAAACTAAGGTCTCTAATCAGAAGTACCTGACTCCGTGGTATAATTCTCAAACACGTAGCCTAAAGCAGATGGCTCGTAATCTGGAGAGGAAATGGCATGTCACAAATTTAGAGGATCATCATTTAGCCTGGAGAAATAGTTTGTTGCCTTATAAGAAAGCCCTCCGCAAAGCCAGAACATCTTACTATTCATCACTGATTGAAGAAAATAAGAACAACCCCAGGTTTCTCTTCAGCTCTGTAGCCAGGCTGACAAAAAGTCAGAGCTCTTTTGAGCCAACCATCCCTTTACGTTAACTAGTAATGACTTCATGAACTTCTTCACAAATAAAATTTTTATCATTAGAGAAAAAATGACCAATAATCATCCCACAGATGTAATATTATCTACAGCTACTCTTAGTACCATTGATGTTAAGTTAGACTCTTTTTCTCCAATTGATCTTTCTGAGTTAAGTTCAATAATTACTTCCTCCAAACCATCAACATGTCTTTTAGAGAGAGGCCAGTCTTTGGGTAACTGCTAAGTAAAAAACAGTTATAATTCCCTCTACATAGGGAAGATTTCAAGGATGAGCTGAAGGTTTAGACCCACATATTGTGCTGTGGAATTTTTTCTACGTGTGTGTATATAACATATGAGGGTGGTGGCCATCATTAGAGACCACTTTGGCGTTTGACCAGCACGCTCTCTCCATGCTGCAACATGTGATTAAACCAAGTCAAAAGACGCTTCTCAAGTGTTTGCACTTCATTTAAAAAAACTTCCATGACACTTTCATATCAAACATCCTTGAAAGAGTAGTTGTCAAACAGCTAACAGATCATCTGCAGAGGAATGGTTTATTTGAAGAGTTTCAGTCAGGTTTCAGAGTTCATCACAGCACAGAAACAGCTTTATTGAAGGTTACAAATGATCTTCTTATGGCCTCTGACAGTGGACTCATCTCTGTGCTTGTCCTGCTAGACCTCAGTGCAGCATTCGATACTGTCGACCATAATATCCTATTAGAGCGATTAGAACATGCTGTAGGTATTACAGGTACTGTGCTGCAGTGGTTTGTATCATATCTATCTAATAGACTCCAATATGTGCATGTAAATGGAGAGTCCTCTTCACACACTGAGGTTAATTATGGAGTTCCACAGGGTTCAGTGCTAGGACCAATTCTGTTTACATTATACATGCTTCCCCTAGGCAGCATCATTAGAAGACATAGCATACATTTTCACTGCTATGCAGATGACACCCAGCTCTATCTGTCCATGAAGCCAGATAACACACACCAATTAGTTAAACTGCAGGAATGTCTTAAAGACATAAAGACCTGGGTGACCTCTGCTTGCTGTCACACTGCAGGCTTACTTGTTGTTCCTAAAGTGTTTAAACGTAGGCAGAGCATTCAGTTTTCACTGGCCTCAGACACTGTGTCTGAGGAGGATGTGAGGAATTGCTTCAGTGCTTGATTTTTATGTCGATAGTCCCTTGTATAGTGCATATTATGTTTGGTTTTGCTTCCCCTGTCTTAGTTAGATTCCATGGAGCTGTGTTCCCAGGTGTTTCCCATCTCCCTAATTACCCAGCATGTATATACTCTCTAAGTCTCCCTTAATTCTTCGTCGTGTCATCACTTATGGTTGTATCCTCCCTGACAGTTTGTGGCCCTTTAAGATTAGTGAAAGTTTGGTTTCTGTTTTCTTTTTTGGACCTGTATTACTTTGTACTTTAAGTTCTACTTAAGTCTACTTCATAGTCAGGAGCTCCTACAGAGTTAAGTTGACGGTGAATGTCTGAGATTTTAGAAGTGAAAAAAGAGATAAGAGAGTTGCAAAAATCAACAGAATACATGTGGGAGGGGAATGTGTCTGGAGGTTTTGTAATTTTACTGAATAATGAATAGAGGGACCTGGAGTTACCTTCATTAGAACTAATTAAACCAGAGTAGTAAGCAGATTTGGCTGAGGAAATGCAGTCCTTATAGAACAAAACATGATCATTGTGCATTTCTTTATGTACAGTAAGTCCGGTTTTCTTGAATAGACGTTCGAGTTGGCGTCCTTTAGCTTTAAGGTGACGCAGGTCAGAGGTAAACCATGGAGCTGAACGGGAAAATGACACAGTTCGATGTTTAAGGGGAGCAAATATGTTAAGAAGGCTATGAAGGTTGACATTATAATGATAAACGAGTTCATGAGGGGTTGAGGAGCTGTGGATAGATGGAAGGTCATGGACGGCAGATGAAAAAACAGCTGGGTTGATATTACTAATTTTCCTAAAAGTGATATTACGAGAGATACAGGTTTTGGAAGCGGTTATGTTTGCATCAAAAGAAATAAACATATGATCAGACTGGGGAAACAATGTGGCTTTACAATGGGTGGGGGTAATGCCAGAGCAACAGACCAAATCCAGGATATGACCTTTGGAATGGGTAGGAAATTTTATGTATTGTAGAAGCCCAAAACTTTCCAGGCAGGAGGTAAAATCTCTGGAAAGAGGGATTTTATTATTGTCCATATGAATATTGAAGTCACCAGCAATGATCAGATTTGGAGAAAGTACAGAAAAATGAGTGAGAAGAGCAGAAAATTCATTTAAAAACTCCTTGTTAGGCTTAGGTGGCCGATAAACAGTACATATGATGGTGGGGGTTGATCCAGGGAGCTGTAGTGCAGTGTATTCAAATGAATGGGAGGGAGGGGCAGAGACAGGGAGCACTTTCCAGTGCCTCCGGTGAATTATCGCGAGACCTCCGCCCCTCCCCGAGATGCGAGGTTGACAGGTGTAAACAAAGTCAGATGGAGTAGAGTCGTTGAGAGAAACAAAGTCATTAGGCTGTTGCCATGTTTCAGTCAAACAAAGAAAGTCCAACTTACGATCACAGAGGAGATCATGTACGAGATGTCCCTTACCAGTGAGAGAGCGGATGTTTAATAGACCAAACTTGATGCTGGAGTTACCATGCCTGACAGTAGGCTTAGTTGATCTAGCCAGGTGGGCCAGCACATGTGGTCGACAGTCCGGTCAGTCTTGCAGGGAGGACGACGAGTTTTTGACCAGATGGAAAATATTGAGTTAGTGTCATTGATGTTGAACGTCCGCCGAAGCCCTCGGTGGATATACCTGCAGCGGGGCTGGAAGGCGATGTCCGGGTAGAAGTATAGAGCCACAGGTGGAGAGACAGCCAGGCAAAAACGGAGCCGCAAAAGATCCGTAGCAGAATACTGGAGAAGAGCTGTCGCCGGGTGATAAATGATGGATAAAAAAACCCAGGTGAGCACGAGCCACACCAACACCCTGGGGATCCGCATCTTAATCAGGGCCGAGCACTGAACAGGACCGAACAACCAGCTGACAGCTGCAGCGCAAGCAATAGAAGCCCGCAGATATTGCGAAAACAAGTCAAAACAGGGTCGCGCCTTAGATACTTGATTTAAATTGTCGTCAGCAACTTAAAAAATATAGTAAAAATAGTAATAGTAGATAATAAAAATAACCGGTGAGCAGCGGCAGCCAAACGCGCCAGCGTTCACTCGACCGGAAGTCGTTCCCAATCCTTAAGTTGTGGTGGCTCTGCTTCTGGGTCAACACAAAAAACAGGTAAACAATCCTGTATGTCTTTGAGATTCTATGAACATTGGGAAGATCATTCCCAGCAGTCGTGTTTTAAACTCTTAAACATCAGCCGTTGCTTCTGTCTGCATCTCCTCATTGATCTGTAGCTCCTCATCATCGCGGAGAGCTCACGGAAAGCTTTCTCCCAGCTGTAACTGGCAGCTTTGTTTTAGCAGCACCAGAAGTTTCTGAAAAGCTCTGAAGCATGCTTGCTTGTATTTAAAAATGTGTCGCTTGTTCTGTCATGCAGATACAGCTTTGCTCACGTATCTGCTTCATTATCCGCTCAAATGATTGCACTGCGTGGAAACACTGGGACACAGCAGCATCATGAACTCCAGCTATAGGGAGATTTTTCAGGAGGAAAACAAATAAATAAAAAAACATTCATGTTATAAATATGAGATCTGGTCTGTCATTTAAAATGTCTTTTTTTTTTTGTCCCCTTCTTAGATCATCGAAGAGTTCAGACACATCACCAGTTTTGTTGGTGGAGACATTCATGCTGAAACTTGATGAGTATGCACCAGGTCTTTTGCAGCTTATGCCTGCCAAAGGAGAACCGCTGGACACTTTGAATGACGTATGTTATTTGACTTTTTTCACAAATATGTAATTATGGAGGGCTGCAGTGGGTAGCAAGAAGGTCCTGGGTTCAAATCCTGGCCCAGGGTCTTTATGCATGGAGTTTGCATGTTCTCCCTGTGCATGTGTGGGTTCCCCCCAGGTATTCCTCCCACAGTCAGAAAACATGACATTTAGGTTAATTGGTCTCTCCAAATGTTGGTGTTAGTGTTCTGTTCTATGTATCCATATTTTTGATAACATACATGCACAGAATCAAGCTCGTAGAGTTTCTGTGCTTTTGGCTTTTAAAATGGACTGAGTGGCCTTTGTTGTCTGCATTAGCTGTTGTGTTGCACTTCATTCTGTGTTTTTATGGAATAAAACCGTTGAGATGATGAACCATCTGAATGTCTTTTTTGGGGGGTACATTTTACCTTATATGAATAGGTAATGTTTATCAACTGATAATAATTAAATTTTATTAATAATTATATAATTAATTTTACCTCATTTCAATGAGTAAGTAGCTGTTGTGTATATATACGTAAATATGGGGTAAATTTTACCCAATTTAATTAAGTATTTCATAGCTTTTTGTTGAAGCTATTTTATACACAATATATTGACTTAAATCTACCCCAAAAAAGTCAAATTGATACCTCAGATTTATTGGGTAAATTCTATAGATGACTTCTTACAGTGTACACAGTGAACACACAGGAAATAATTACGCATGTTAAATTCACATTTGTGTGGAATGTATACATTTTTAGCATATAGGGAAAACGAAATGATAATAAAAACAGTACAGAGTGGTTCTATAGTGTAATGGTTTATATATCCACCGAACAAGTGAAAGATCCAAATAAACAGTACATACTGACATAAAGGCCACACATGTTGTGTCTCCCTAAACTTTATCCTTTTGCTTGTAAAATCCAACTTTTGAATAACAGTCAGTGCAAAGGCAGCACCATTGTTTTACATTGCTAACCAACAGTCACAACAAATTGCTTTCCTTTGCAGAAAAGTTTTGTGTATTTAAAAACAGATTTTTCCCAGTGCTACGGCCCCCATGCTGAGTTAAATGAAGGCATTTATTCTCCAACTGAATTGGGCCTGGAGATACGCTTTCATTAGGACTGTGATTAGCATAGTGCTTGTTACTACTGGGCCTGTTAGCAAAACAGAGCTGTCTGTCTGTCTCTACATGTTCCCTCATTACAAGCGACACAGAAAACAGCCGTAGAGTGGAGTTATATGAATCACAGGCAGGACACACAGGTTATAGCTCAAACTGTCTAATGGCTTGAGCAAAGAGTGATTGCTGATTTTAATGCACCTCAGCTAATAAACAACTAGGAGAAAGACTGGCTGATGTGTGGTATTTTTATCTCCTGTGTCGAGTAGCTGGTAACAAGAGTGAGAAAGAGAAAATAGTTCAAAACGTTCACTGGAAATTATTCACACGAAAAATCTACATAGAAAGCTGGAGGAATCTGAACAAAGGTTGTGGTGCTACATGGTGTTTCCTGGGTTTAATCATTTCATCTGTCATTGGTTTGTGCAACAAAGTTAAGCATGGTTTAAAGAGGTCATATATGATAATGATGCTGTCTACTGAAGTAGCTTTCAATAAGTTTCCTATTTTCGTTCACTGAAAGATACTGAAACACCTGAAATTAAGTGGAAAAATGCTTGCTTGCACATAGTTAGGATACTGGAAAAAAGAAATGTTCTGTTGTGTTTGCAATCAGTGATAAGATCAGATCAATGTCACACATGGTGGATACTGCTGTGGTCCTTGAGACGTACAGAGTTTTAGGTCATTGATATGAGGTCATGTACGATAACGATGCCGTCAACTGAAAGTATCTTTCAATAAGTTTCCCATTTTCATTTTTGGAACTCTTCCGCTGTTCTGAGGTACGTTAACTTTGATCTGACATTAATATGCCTGTGATGATAGAAAAAATGCAGAATCAGTAGTCTTGGAAGAGGTTTGTGCTTGCAGAGTGCTGCTTTGAGGACTTATGCCAGTCTATGACCAATTTCAAATCCCCTTTATCCATCACTTTTCCCCAGTTGACCGCATTTGTTCATCATAAACCTAAAGGCTGGGAATTGAGAAATGACAAATCTTAAATGCATTATGATCAATTAATACAATTAAAAATCTTTATTAGAGTGCTTATATAAGTCTACAGTCTGCACATAAACATTTTACTACGTTCATACTTCAGGTGTGGATTGAACAGACTTAGGGTATATAACATATTAGCAGGTTATGGCTGAGACTAGCTGGTAACATGTTTATTTTTAACATTTGCATCATTTGGTTTTGTTGACTCATTTCAGAACATTCACATATTGTGTTGCTACAAAGGGAATTATCTTCTTTCCTTTCATAAACAATAGTCCAGTTTATCCTCTGCTAAATCATAATACCATAACATAATAAAGTTAGCTTTTATACTGTTATTTAGAGAATTCGAATAGCTCTTTTTATGGCTGCCATGCAGATACTTCCATGTCTACTAGCTTTATCTAAAGTAAAATGTGGTTTAAAAAAACTCATCAGACTTAGAGACTGTCTTGAAAACGGCACCATTTTAAATTTTGGCCTTTCAAAAGTGTAATCATAACAGTATATATGGCAGCTCTGGTACTCATGTATAGGCTACATGTCAAAGATTTCTACCATTCTCTTATAGGACACGCATCTTTCAGCTACTTAAGTCGCTCACATGTTGTTGAGAGAAACACTGGAGACTGTTGAGTAATTAGCTCCTAATTTACTCTTTTTGTTGTGCTGTCTCTTGCTGCTTCTTCTCCCTTTTACTTTCTAAGCACACAAGCTATTGCTGCCCCTCTATGAAACTATATGTACGACAGCATTGGCATCCAAATTCAATATCTCAGAGACCATTTATTTAAAAGGAGGAAAAAAAAGAAAATAAACAGCTTTAATGTTCCACACATACAAAACACTAAACAAAGGCTGGTCAGAAGCGAGGAATACTAAAAAACATGCACAACCATGACAAATGAGGGACGACAATGAGACAGGCTGAGGGTGGTGATGAGGTGAAGCGAACCAATAAGAGTCAGCAGTGAGGACAGCTGAATCTAGGTTACGGATATAAAATTAAACACTTGATTATGTTAGTGCAGTTTGGTGTGTCATTAAGATATACCAATGAAATGATACTTATATCACCGACATTTCTTTAAAAGGGACAATATTACTCAGTGAAATGAAAAGTTTCTGTTCCATTCTAAATATCACCAAATGACAACAACAGTTGGCTCTGCCCTTTATATTTAGTGATAGTAAAGACCACATAAGAAATTCTGATGTTATGCATTTAGGGATGGGAATTGATAAGAATTTAGAAAAACTACATTTAAGCAAATGTATTGCATGCTGTGGGTCAAATGTTTGTGCGTGTCTATGCATCTTTGTTGTGATCAGTGTTGGAGACGTTACTTTAAAAAGCAATCATTACACATAGTACATAGAGCACTTTTCTTAAAAGTAATGCAGTACATTACTTAATTACTCCCAGGAAAACATAATTCATGTCACGGCCGAGAGGCCAGACCTGATGCAACGACTCAAATGCAGACACAGACGGAGGCACATACTGGCGTGAAAACAGTACTTTATTTACAAAGTGAGATAAAACACTAAGGTGATGACCATGAACTGAACTGTGACTGTGAATTATGAGACAAAACCTGAAACGTAAAACCTAAACTATGATATTCGGTTTAATTCAAAATGAAACGGGTCCAAAGGTGGAAGAAGGTAGTGGTGTGCAATACTACATATTTTGGTATCGATCCAATACCAAGTAAATACGGGCTAGTAGCGCCGATACCGATACTTTTGGATAAATAAGGCGCATGGGTCATTAAATTGCTAAATCTCGATGAATTTTCATGACCTTAGGTGTTTTTTATGGAACGCAGGGACTGCCATAATGAAATAATTAAATACACCTTTAAATAATTAATTAAAATTGGAAATAATTAATTAATGTTTTTGCCACATTTAATTAATTCATTATTGCCACATTTAAATAATTATTTAATGGTATATTTAATTAATTCATTTTGGCACAGTGTACTCCTTCAGGTCTCACCATGAAATAATTTTATCTGTCAACCTCACCCATCAAACTCAGGGGGCGGGGTTAACGCTGATCGAGTCAAAACCATTGCTTTGGTCTGGTGGCCATTGTTTTTAGCACGCAACAACCAGCATGTTGAAACTAACAGAACTAAACTTTGAAAAACTCTGTTTGTGTGTCACCAAATACAGTTTTAATATTTTTTTAGTAGTGGTTTATTTTTCAGATTTCTGGTCGGTTTGTCAAGATACAGCCTCTTTGCAAAAGCGCTTCGATGATTTCGGAGATGTCTGCCCAGCCCAGTCTCATGGCAAAGCAATCGAGCTGTTATTACCACCGATGACACTGACTTCTTTTACTGAGGTTATATTTATTGGGTTTTTATTTCCTGATGTTCTTATGTGTGCTACGTGTTTCAGTTGCCAATTTTGAATTAAAGCTAACATTAAAAACATGTTTAAGGAGGAGAGAGAGCAAATAATAATAAAAAAACAGTTGATCTTTGGGTTTTTGTTCAGTCATCAGCGTCACCTGTGTATAAATGCATAAAAGAGATAACGTTGGTGTTTCCGTCATGTAGTAAGAAGTCTGCATGATGTGTTTCATAGTTTGTAACAAGCCTTTGACAGGTAAACATAACATGACCGAAACACCAATAAAAAAAAAGAGAGAAGAAAAAATCTTAACCTCATTTCTTTTTACATTTATTTTAAATTAAAAATTCTAACAGATAGCTAGTGCTTACAATACAGTTGAATAACTATTCAAAAACAGATGATGTAATATTTCTGTCCAGGTTGCAGTCTGCATGATGAACACGCTGTTGCAAACTCTGCTCCTCTCGGTGGAAATGCGCCTTCTCTTATCTTTCTTTAAAACATTTTAAAAGTCAGTTTAATCTCAAAATTCACTGTTAAATCCAAAACACACCAGATAAAGAAACGCGAATGGTTCAGTCTAACACATGTGCCAGTGAACCATTAAACTTCAGTAAAACTATGCAGTTATGAAACGTAACTTTAACCTCAGCCAAACCGATTTGCTCAGTTGTAAATAAAACAACGAAGTAAACGTGACCCGACAGACAAAACCTGAGTGAATTAAGTCCAGCGTTTAACACTGAGAGCTAAAACTCTGGTGAGGTTTCAAAGCTGTGTGCCGGTGATTGGACATCAGCCGCTGATAAAGTGGGCTCGCCTATAAAGTGCTCTGTTGGGAAACAAGCTCCAGCAGCTCTGTGCTCGGGGAAAAACTATATTTACTTACCTTGTGCAGAAAAATGTGCTGACGTTGCGTAATATCGAGCACCGGCTGCCCAGTTAAACTGTGACTATCACCAGGTAACGTGGGCGTGTTTCTTGAATTAGCAGCAGGTGTTAAACAGCTGACAGGTGAGGCGGAGGATGCATGCAGGTAAACTGAGGGCCTGCTGAGCTGATCGCTGGTGTCATTAGAAAAATGTCAGCTCATTTTTTATGTTACAGAAGCACAGAGACACAAGACCAGGCGGAAAGAGACGATCGTTCGGTGAAAATGACAATTGGTGACAGAAAAACGGGATATTTTACTTTGCACCACCAACATTGCTGCCTGTGATTTAGAATTCATTCTGGGATACCTGGCTGCCCCAAGTCCACACAAGCAATCGATTATCTAGGATCGACGTGTCTTGACTTACTTTGCACAACAACGAATCAAATGTTAGTGAAGCTGCATGGGCAGCGTTAACCCCGCCCACTTAGTTTGATGGGTGAGGCTGACAGATAAAATTATTTCAAGGAGAGAGATGAAGGGGACAAAAAAGTGCCAAAATGAATTAAATAAATACATTATTAAATAATTAATTAAAACTGTCAATAATTATTTAAATGTGTTATTAATTAATTAAATATGTCAATAATTAATTAATCACATGTGTCATAAATATTTATGTAATTAATTATTTCAGATTTTAATTAATTATTGCCACATTTAATTAATTATTTAATGGTGTATTTAATTAATTCATTATGGCAGTCCTGGCGTTCCATAGTTTTTTGTAATGTTTCCTTTTTTATTATTAAATGTTAAAACCCAGGACATAATTAGGACAAAGTTTATAATTAAATAGAGAATGCCTTATTGTCAATTTATTTTATTTATTTATTTTTTTAGAAAAATATTAAATAAAAAGTACACCCAAACCAGTAAACAAATTAAAACAAACAAGTGCAACTGAGAAACTATAATACAGAAATTAAAATTCTCAAAAAAAAAAAACAACAGCTGGTGAACATATAAATAATAAGTAAACAAGTTAACAACAAGGTTTTGGTTAAAGGTTTTTGTTAAAAAACAGTATCATATTAACATTTTCTGCTTTTAATGCACTTTTTCTGTTACTCTCTAATGGCCCTGCTTTTGAAAAAAAAAGAAAAAAACCTTCAGCTAGCACTGATGTTGCAACCACTGACAGGTATTTTTTTTGGCAAGTTTGCTCAGAGATGGAAATGTTTCAGACGAGCTTGGGGCAGAGCTGGTGGCAGAGCTGGTGGCAGAGCTGGAGGCAGAGTGGGTGGAGGAGCTGGGGGCAGAGCTGGTGGCAGAGTTGGTGGAGGAGCTGAGGCAGAGCCGAGGCAGAGCGGGTGGCAGACCAGGGGGCAGAGCTGGAGGCAGAGCTGGAGGCAGAGCTGGGGGCAGAGCTGAGGCAGAGCTGGGGGCAGAGCTGAGGCAGAGCTGGTGGCAGACCTGGGTGCAGAGCTGGTGGCAGAGTGGGGGGCAGAGCAGGTGGCAGAGCTGGGGGCAGAGCTGGAGGCAGAGCTGGTGGCAGAGCTGGAGGCAGAGCTGGTGGCAGAGCTGGAGGCAGAGCTAGTGGCAGAGCTGAGGCAGAGCTGGTGGCAGAGCTAGTGGCAGAGCTGGACGCAGAGCTGGAGGCAGAGCTGGAGCCAGAGCAGATGGCAGAGCTGGGGGCAGAGCTGAGGCAGAGCTGGTGGCAGAGCTGGAGGCAGAGCTGGGGGCAGAGCTGAGGCAGAGCTGGTGGCAGACCTGGGTGCAGAGCTGGTGGCAGAGTGGGGGGCAGAGCGGGTGGCAGGGCTGGGGGCAGAGCTGGAGGCAGAGCTGGTGGCAGAGCTGGAGGCAGAGCAGATGGCAGAGCTGGAGGCAGAGCAGGAGGCAGAGCTGGGGGCAGAGCTGAGGCAGAGCTGGTGGCAGACCTGGGTGCAGAACTGGAGGCAGAGCTGGAGGCAGAGCTGAGGCAGAGCTGGAGGCAGAGCTGGAGGCAGAGCTGAGGCAGAGCTGGTGGCAGAGCTGGTGGCAGAGCTAGTGGCAGAGCTGGAGGCAGAGCAGATGGCAGACCTGGGTGCAGAGCTGGTGGCAGAGCTGCTGGCAGAGCTGGAGGCAGACCTGAGGCAGAGCTGGTGGCAGAGTGGGGGGCAGAGCGGGTGGCAGGGCTGGGGGCAGAGCTGGAGGCAGAGCAGGAGGCAGAGCTGGGGGCAGAGCTGAGGCAGAGCTGGTGGCAGAGCAGATGGCAGAGCTGGTGGCAGAGCAGGAGGCAGAGCTGGGGGCAGAGCTGAGGCAGAGCTGGTGGCAGAGCAGATGGCAGAGCTGGAGGCAGAGCAGATGGCAGAGCTGGAGGCAGAGCAGATGGCAGAGCTGGAGGCAGAGCAGGAGGCAGAGCTGGAGGCAGAGCAGATGGCAGAGCTGGAGGCAGAGCAGGAGGCAGAGCTGAGGCAGAGCTGGTGGCAGAGCTGGTGGCAGAGCTAGTGGCAGAGCTGGAGGCAGAGCAGATGGCAGAGCTGGAGGCAGAGCAGGAGGCAGAGCTGGGGGCAGAGCTGGTGGCAGAGCTGGTGGCAGAGCTGTACGCAGAGCTGGTGGCAGAGCTGGAGGCAGAGCAGATGGCAGAGCGGGTGGCAGAGCTGGGGGCAGAGCAGATGGCAGAGCTGGGGGCAGAGCTGGAGCCAGAGCTGGGGGCAGAGCTGAGGCAGAGCTGGTGGCAGAGCTGGAGGCAGAGCTGGTGGCAGAGCTGGTGGCAGAGTGGGGGGCAGAGCAGATGGCAGAGCAGGAGGCAGAGCTGGTGGCAACGCTGGTGGCAGAGCAGATGGCAGAGCTGGAGGCAGAGCAGGAGGCAGAGCTGGGGGCAGAGCTGAGGCAGAGCTGGTGGCAGAGCTGGGGGCAGAGCTGAGGCAGAGCTGGTGGCAGAGCTGGACGCAGAGCTGGTGGCAGAGCTGGAGGCAGAGCTGGAGGCAGAGCCGATGGCAGAGCGGGTGGCAGAGCTGGGGGCAGAGCTGGGGGCAGAGCTGGGGGAAGAGCTTTGGGCAAAGCTGGATCGATCCGCCCACCACTAGAAGAAGGGGCTGTGTCATGTGCAGAGGTGTGTAGAGTCACTATAATGAAAGGAGACAGGGATTCAGCTGGATTCCAGTGATCTAAAGTAATTCAATTCAATTCAATTCAATTTTATTTATATAGCGCCAAATCACAACAAATGTCGCCTCAAGGCGCTTCATAGATACAGAGAAAAGCCCAACAATCATATGACCCCCTATGAGCAAGCACTTTGGCGACAGTGGGAAGGAAAAACTCCCTTTTAACAGGAAGAAACCTCCGGCAGAACCAGGCTCAGGGAGGGGCGGCCATCTGCTGCGACCGGTTGGGGTGAGAGAAGGAAGACAGGATAAAGACATGCTGTGGAAGAGAGACAGAGATTAATAACAGATACGATTCAATACAGAGAGGTCTGTTAATACATAGTGAGTGAGTATGATTGAAGGAAGGAATACTTCAAGGGCGTCCTTAATCCTGTGATGGAGTAGCTGTCCCTCTCTGTTTCCTCTATGGAAGACGTGTCAGTGGCATTCAGGTCACTGAGGTAGTTAAACAACTCCTTGGTGGCAGATGAGGTTCGGCCCGAGTTCCTGAAGGCTCTGAAGGTTGTAGGGCTGTCTTGGCTGACATGCCTCTACAATGTTGCGTCGAGATCAGGGGTAGTATCTCTGGATTGGTGGTTCCCATCTTCAAGAAGGGAGACCAGAGTGTGTGCTCAAACTATAGGGGGATAAGACTCTGCAGTTTCCCCGAGAAAGTCTATGCTAAGTTGCTGGAAAGGATGAAGAACAATGCAGTTTCTGCTTCAGTTGCAGGACACTGAACTCTTTGCCCTCTTTAATAATTAATGGTGCATGGGAGTTCACCCAAACAGTCTACATGTGTCTTGTGGACTTGGAGAATGCATTCGGGGTATCTGGGCTGCTGCTACAACCCATTCAATCAAATTATACAACTGCTCCAAGAGCTTGATTTGCATAGCCAGCAAAAAGTTGGGCATGTCCCACCAGAAGGAGGCCTCAGGGCAGACACAGGAAAAGCTGGAGAGATTATATCACTTGGCTGGCCTGGAAAAGCCTCTATTCCCCCGGGTAAGCTTGTGTCTTGGTCTTTCTTTAGCAGCAATATGGATCAGTACTACAATTTGGTTGTACTATTGTAAAAAGTATGACTGTGCAACCACAATAAAGAATTAAGGGTTAGGGTTAGTTAATCATTATTGGCTTCTCTTCACTGGCTCCCTGTTAGCTCCAGAATCATATTTAAATCCTTATCCTCACATACAAGGTCTTGTATAATCAGGCCACACCTTAGCTAAAGACCTCATGATGTCACATCCTCCCAGTAGAGCACTTCCCTCTCAGACTGTAGGTTTACTTGTGGTTCCTCCCAGGATATTAAAAAGTACAATGGAAGGCAGATGGCTGCTCCTCCCTGAGGCTGGTTCTGCAAGTGGTTATTAAAAGGGTGTTTTCCCCTTCCCACTGTTGCCAAAGTACTTGTTCCCAGGGGTTTGACAGGTTATTGGAGGATTATTGTAGGGTCTTTACACTGAAATATAAAGTGCCTTAAGGAGGCTGTTGTGATCTAGCACTATATAAATAAAACTGAACAGAAAAAAATGAATTCTTGAAACGTTATTACATTTTACACAGCAAGCCAAAAAGTTTCAGAATTGGATTTACATCACAGAGCGTGATAGCATGAAAGGTTTCCTTATCTTTCTTTGGAGCAGCAAAACTGAATCACTCTGTTAGGGAACTAAGTGCTGCAAAGGGTGGCCAGAACTGTCCATGATGGAGAACAGTTTGTTCAGTGACTTCCTCTCCACAACAGTTTCAGAAGTGTAGCCAATCACGGAGCCAGATTTCCTGATCAATTTTTCTGCTTCAGGAGTCACGTCCAAGGCTCCTAAAGAACACCAAAGCAAAATACAGCGCACTCACCCCAACTGACTGACTAAAAATCCTCAGCATTTCGATGCATACAAAAGCTTCCTTAGGAAAAGTAGTCTTCTCATCCTCTTCTTCCAGTTCAGACTGGTTTGTATACGTGTGCCCACATCACATCAGACGGTTCACTGTGTTATACTTTTTTCTCTTTCATTTTTTATATAAATACAGGAAGGTTGGCAGATATGCTGGAGAGAGAAGTGCTGTACATGGAGAAAACACCGGTCCCCCATCTGGACTCACTGAACAACAAAAAAGGAAGAACAAGCAAATAAAACATAACCACTTTTTAAATTCCATTCTTTCGCTTAGTTGACATGTGGGTGCCCTCCAGAGGCCAAGAAATGTATCAATGAAGAAGAGAGAAGAGTCTTTAAAAGAAAATTATTTCAAATTATGCTAAAATTGAAAACAAACAGCATGATTCGACGACAGATACCAAAAAAGAAAAGAATGGTGTACATTTGTGAATAAATTAACTCAAAGGAAATAGTAACCAACCAGACATTTCTCATATTTCTGGTGGCCTGATGTTACTAATCACTCACTTTGATGTGTGCATGTTTTCTTATAACGTAACTGTTAATAAAATTCCTATATTGGCTTTCAAAGGTCCTAGTAAAAAAAAACATTAAAATACAGGCAAAAACAAAAAACAAAACTGGCATTGCTCAGAAGGAGTGTTTCAAGACAGGTGGTGGACCCCCAAATCTCAGCAGTGTTGGGGAGTAACGGAATACATGTACCGGTGTTACGTATTTGAAATACAAAATATGAGTAACTGTATTCCGTTACAGTTACCATTTAAAGTGCAATTCGAAAATGTTTTTTGAAATGAAGACTTAAAAAGCATTAAAAAGCATTTTAAATATCAGTTTATTCAATTGGAATTCAAAAATGAATTTACAAATGCACATTTTATTCTACAATTAATTAATTAAGCACAGAATTTTTTATTTCGATGCGCGTGGCTCTTGTGGTCCTCCATAATTAAGAGGCTCTAATGCCTGGGTCTCAAGCTCGCGGCTCATGTCACCCCTACTTGCGGTACGCATAATGACGTGATGAAATATTTTTTTAAATTAGTATTCAAAAAATGATTTATTATGAAGGCAATAAGCAGAGTGTTACAAGGCATAGTCCTATTGAATGTAGTCTCATGGGCAGTGTAGTCTGTGCTGCAGGGAGAGTGGACTGCCATACCCATTATGTGTCTGCAGTGTTGCCAACTCACACCTCTGGTGTGGATACAAACTTTGTGGTAGTGTTGTTGCTCAGGTATGATTGGATGAAGATGTTTTTCCATTCATACCAACTATCACCTGTCAAGGTCTGTGTGGAGGGAGGCATGAAAGGACCCAAAATACAGACTCAAACGTAGAGGCCAGGCTGAAACTCAAAATGGTGGCTTTATTGCTGAACACTGGAAAAACTAAACTAAACTTAAACAAAATAAACTTGGCAAGCTTTGCAAACAGAACACACAGACATATATGAGGGAGGACGCAACACTGAGCACAGGAAGACAAAGGACTTAAATACACACATGAGGTGATCAGGAGAAGTGGCAACGCATGGGGAAACAGCTGACACACATGAACATAACGACATCACAGGGGAAACGTAAAACTAAACACAATGAACACAGGAACACAGGACTTCTTTCAAAATAAAACAGGAAACATAATGAAACGCAAACCTGACAACATGAACTTAACAAAAGACACGCAGACATGAAACACATGAAGGGCAAGGGAGACTGAACATAGGGGTAGGAAGACACAAGGGGAATTTAATAACAAAGAACTGAACTAACAACCCAGGCATTATAGGAATGAACTTAGAAAACTTAAACATAAAAATAAACTAAAACTCAAAATGCTGGGTCAGAAGACCCAGAATCGTGACATCACCAGAGAGCTCCACTGTGTTGCTGCTTCAAAATAAGCATGCAAAATGGAGTTCTGATAAATTCTGAGTTGAATCTTTCCAGTGTGCCAAGAATGTTGGAGAATTCAACGATGGGAGTCCCTGTGCATTTATTAAGAACTGTTATTATGATTCTTCTACACACTTCTATACACTCCAGGAATCGGGAGTGTGTCAGTGTGTCTGCGATGACGCTTATAAACTCGATGCACATGGCATCATTACTGTACATGGGGTTTACGTTCAAGACATTTTTCTTGTGAAGAATCATTTCTGACTTGAACTTAATGAATGGAACTTCTTCTTTGGCAATATTGTAGGCAATGTTAACCCTCTCGAGGCAGGCGTTGCCGATTTGCAACAGTTAAAAACTAACAACCTGATTACCCCACATACATATTTTATGAGGTTTTTTTACTCAGAAGTACCACTGCAGGACTTGGTTGTGCATTAGCAACAAAAAGTTTAATTTGAGCCTGAGAGGGTTAAACGTAATCATCATCTCGGCCTCCTCTGACGACCTGTTTGCTGCTGCCTGCCGCTGAAAGGCAGTCGGGGGAGGGGACACTTGGGCGCTGCATTTATCTCAGCATATAATGTGTATACTGGATACACTGTGGTTTTTCAGCGTTTCAGTTCAAAACGTATTAGCACCAGTCACAAATGCAGTATTGCCAGCCATGGTCTTTCCACACTCAGTGCATCATGTTGTCAGCTTCATTGTATCTTAGCCAGGGAAACTGGTCAAGCCGCTCTCTTCCAAATGTTATGTTGGTCTGGCTATTGGAAGATAGCCAATCAGAGAGGTCCCGCCCTTGACTATGTCTGATTGGTTTAGACTACGATATGGGCAAAATGTGTGTCTGTTGTTGACCACACGGAGACTATCAGAATTGCGGAGACTTTATCTTTTACTCAAATGACTGGTCGCATCGGTGCTACCTAGGATTTTTTTTAGTGATGCATGTGACCTGAGAAATAAGATCACATGTGCTACCAAATGTATAGACTTTCCCTCCTTTACTTTCAGTGGGCTCTGGCTCAGAGTCGATCGTATGTGGCTCATTATCTGATGCTGCCTCCGGACCAGCGTTAGTCTAATTCATTGGTGCAGCATTACTGTACACATGTGTCTAACTATTCACTTTAGCTAAAGTTATTAAGTTAGCTAAGAGTTGGGATGCTGTGTAAGACATAAATAAAGCTAAAATACAAAGGTTTGAACACTGTTTTGCATGTTTACCTACTGTAGGGGTCCCTGCAAGCATACAGGGCTCTGAGAGGGTACAAGATGACAACTTTGGAATTCTACTAGAAACAGTCGATCATATTTGTTTGTCAAAGCTGAATTCAGGGCAAACTACGCTAAATTAGCGGGGGTTTTTTTAGCTAACAGCTACAATAAGCATAAAAGTTATTGTACGGCTATCATTTGTTAACATGACGCTTGTTCTTATACACGTAATACATTTATTACCGACCTGAGAGTTTATCCGCTGCTCATTCGACATGACGAATGACTTCTGAAGTCTTAATTCAGCTCAAGATGCTGTAGATTCCCGTCAGTAACACTTTCGGTCCGCTAGTAAAACGTAGTTCTATTAATCTGAGCTTGATTACTCTTGAACCGGAACCAGATGTAAGTCCCAAAAAACTGAATTTTGGAACTGAAATTGAATGTAGAACAGAAACTGAATGGCGAGAAGTGAAACTGAAGTTATTCGAGAGCTAAATTTTCAAAGGATAAAATACGGTTTGCAAGCAAATTAATTAATTTTCAAAATATAATATATAATTCAATTTCAATTTAGTGATGATCATTTTCAAACCAATAAATTGAATTTCAAATTAGGCTAATTCATATTCAGTTTTTAAAAGCATTTATTTAAGTTACAATTCAGATTCAATCCGAGCAATTCAAATTCAAATTTAAACTTTCAAATTTAGTTTCTGATGGCACAGATTTCTGCCCATACATTTCATTCATAATGTTGTAAAACCAAATCCATTATGTATTCATGATTTGAATCCTGGGTTGTGCGAAATCCCAGAAATACACCCCAGACCAAGTGAATCTGTGAACTAAGGTGTAGGTCTGTTAGGTTATGTTGTGGTGATCCTCTAGTTGGGGGATTTGTGTGCAAATCCCCCAACTAGAGTGTGCAAAATTAAAACCAATGGAAGATGCACAAGAAAAGTTCAAAGCCATCAGGTGTTCAGTTTAGAAAAAAGAGAAAAGAAGAGGAGGAGAAACGAGCCAAAGATACAGCTAAGCAGATGTGTCATTGGATAATGGCAGGTCATCCTGAAACAATCAGAATCAGAATACTTTATTAATCCCTAAGGAAATGTTTGGGGTTACAGTTGCTCCAAGAAGAAATTCCAAAAATAGTAACAATAACAGACTACACTTCAAACAATACATTGTGTTACCGATTTTTTACACATTTAAGAAGTACCGCTAATATATACAGATCACTCAATTATAAATATCATGAATTAACAGAGGTGATTATAAATAAATTTAAAGAAAATTGACAAGAATATTCCAGAATAGAAAAGAGCATGTGTAAAAGGGTGTAACTACTGCAGTGTTCACAGTGTGTTAGATGGAGGAGTTGTACAGGGAGATGGCCACGGGCAGGAATGATTTCCTGTGTCGGTCAGTGGTGCTTTTTGGGAATCTCAGTCTCTCACTGAGCGTGCTCCTGTGACTAGCCAGTATGTCATGGAGTGGGTGGGAGGTACTATCCATGATTGTCCTTATCTTGGACAACATCTGCCTCTCAGACACCACCCTAATGGAGTCCAGCTCCATCCCCACAACATTACTGGCTTTGTGGATCAGTTTATTTAGTCTGTTGGCATCTGTGACCCTCAACCTGCTGCCCCAGCATGCAACAGCGTAGAGGATGGCATTGACCACAACAGAGATACAACAAGATAACATTAATTAGTAGGGATAGTGAAAACAGTAGACACTGATGCAGTTTACTGAATCTTATGGACTGTGTTCAGCACAATACCAAACAGGCTATGACCTCCACTGTGTACAGTAGCTACAACAACAGTACCAAGCTTTGGTTCCCTCTCCTGCAGTACAGTAGCGTTTCATTGAGACCTAAAAATTTAGAACAGAGGCCAACATATTTCTTACATATTTAATTATGGAAGAATGCACAAGCACATACACTTGCTATCATGGTGCTCTCTGTCTGACTCGCCCATTTGTATCACGTCTAAAATACAGTCTTCTCTGAGAGGACCAACCAATAATCAGTTTGCATTTAAATTTTCATTTTCATTTTTTTAATCAAAAAACATTGCAGTACTATGCTTTCATGTTCACAAACATCATTTAGCAATAACCAAAGAATGCAAGCATCACTTTTTTGTTTTCTGCTGTATCATGGTTGTTCAGTGTGCACAGCCTCTGCTGTTATGTTTATAGAACCTCTGATCAATGCACAAACATGAAAAGATATGTGTGTAGAAAGCTGTAAGTGAATGTGGAAAAGGAAACTATCCAAGTCAAAGTTTTTGTGAAGAAAGTGTCACCTCTTTGTCAAACTCTGCAGAAACGGGCGTGTTTATGGTGGACAGTAGATGCACCACAGAAGAAGCTGGGGTTATTCCCACTGACTGAAAGCAGCATACAGAACACCTCTTTATAACCTCCCACTCCCCTCACTCATGAACAAGACCCTGAGATACTTAAACTCCTCCACTTGGGACTGCAACTCATCATATCCAGATTGGGTACTCCACTCTATTCCTGCTGAGGACCATGGCCTCAGATTTGGACTTCCTGATTCTCATTCCCGGCACTTCACACTCAGCTGCAAACCACTCCAGTGTGAGTTGGAGGCCACCACCCGATGAAGCCAACAGAACCACATCCTCTGCAAAAGACATAGACAAGATTCTGAGACCACCCAAGTGGAAGTCTTGCACCACTTGGGTGTGCTGAGAAATTCTGTCCATAAAAATTAAGAACCAACTCAGTGACAATGGGCAGCCCTAGGGGAGTCCAACACCTACCAGAAACAGGTCAGCAAGCAATGGATACCAAGCTCTTGCAACATGCCAGACTCAAAGCACCTTCCACAGAATACTCCAGGGGGACAGGGTCGAATGACTCCATGTGGCCAGGTGGATACCATTGACTAAAATCCAGCTACCTCGGGCACCCTCCCAAGGCCTGGCTCCAGGGAGGGGCACCAGTAACCCTATCTCGTGCAGGATGAACTGGTCCCTTAATTTTACACTCATAGGAGTCTTCTAAATCCCTCTTTGTCTGGTCCCTCAACCAGGACAAATTTGTCATGTTAGACCCTATCAGGGTGCAAAAGCCCCCAGACAACAAAACCCCTGGAATCCCTGGGACACACAAACCCCTCTACCATCATAAGGGAAGGATTCATGATAATGAGTTAATGGTAATAAAATTTCAGCTGGGAAAAGTGAGTAATAAATAAAAAACTTTACAGGCTTGAGTTAAGCAATTCAGAAAGCTATGCTTTATCTTGAGATTTCTTTTGACTGACAAGAAGGAAAGTCACAGGAACAAGGGTCTGGATTTCCTTCTGCATGTGTAGTTTTTCCTATCACTGGGTGTAAGAATATCATCTTCCTGCAGTTTTTTTATAGACCAGTGTTAGTAATACATAGATGTGCAACATTGTTTTCCTTAACATGAGTTTCATTCCCAGTTCACACTAGGATGATGGCTACAATGGCTCTGATGCATTCTTAGTACTATTCATGAGTTTTCTGTGACAGCTGGTGTCTGCTCAGCAGACCAGGTAAGGCTACAAAGTTCTGGAGCAACTCTCCACTTTTTTCCCTCCTGTTGTCGTTTTTTTTTTGCTATTCTCTTCTTTCACAATTTCACTTGATTTTATTTTGGTTGCTATTAGCTTGTCTCAGCAGTAGGGCGGGGGGAGGAGGGAATGGTACTAACAACGAGACAAACAAAATACTGCTGCAATACTTTCTTCATCAATATTTAATGTCCTCTAAGCAAAACCTTCAGGAGGACAGCTCAGCTGACAAACACCAGTGGGCTGTTGAACCTGGATACTACATCTAGTTGTACACTCATATGTAATTGTTAGGGTTAGGAAAAGCCAAAATGCTATAAGAAAGCCACATCAGTCTCTGTGCTGAATGCTATTTTGTGTAGCTGCTGAATAAAATCACCACAGAAATCATGCTGGGGGCTACTGATACCTAGCATCAAAGGTAGTTGTCGTTCGTTCCTTGTGATTTGTGTTGCTAACTGGATAATCCAAAGAACACAGCACACTGAAGTGGAAAGTGATTTAAACACTATTAGTGCTTTAGACTGAAGAATACAATCTATATAACTGTACATCAGAAGGTGTGATTGGCTTTCTATAGTTTGAAGCACAAGGCTGCAGGCTGTGATGGGTGCCATCTTTTGCATTGGGAACCACACTTTGGACAGACATCACTAATTCAGACCTAATTGAAAGCCAGCCTCAGTCCCAATGCTATTTTCTCTGTCCACATTTTTTTCCTGTGAGGACCAGAGGAGCCTACTGCACCTTGATGTCTGGCTATTACTCTGTGGCTCTCGCTTGCTTGTTCCTTCTCTTGCCTCCTAAATAATCATGAATTAAGCATTCTTGTTTTCTATTTTGTGCAGGATTTGCCCCTTGAGTTTATCCCTTCCATGTGTGCACAGCATCGATACCTCGTCTGGTATCTGCTCCCTTCTCTGTAAGAGACAGAAAAGGAAAACACTTTCCTGCCTAGCCTTAATAATCTAATGCTATTATCCATTGTTCTTCTAGGGAGTCAAAGTTGGTTTAGAATATCATATTCTGAACTCTCTGACCCAGAGACTTATTCTAATCATAATCTATGTGTGTAAGCGTGTATGCAGTTAACCCTCTACACTCTAATTAATTTCCTACAATATATCAGTCCTGAAAGTCGAACGAAGCTTATGACCTTCAGAAGACTGAGTGCCAACTCATTATGAGCACATTTGCAGTAAACATATGAAAATGATTAAACCGCTTATTTTAGTGAGAGAAATCAAACATTTTCAATCCCAACAACATCTTAACTCAATAGCTGGGGCTTTGGTATTTTGAAATTGAAGCAGTATTTGACAGGGAGCCAGTGAAGCTGCCTACCTATTTGGAACTCGATCTCCCTGTTAGGGTCAAGATCAGACTATTGAACTCTATCGTCTTTCCTACTGCACTATACACTAGCGAAACCTGGCGCTCAACAAATGCAATTACTCAACACCTGAACGTGCTTCAACAACGTGGCCTGCGGCGAATCCTGAGAATTTCCTACCGGGACCGAATAACAAATGAAGAGGTCTTACGAAGAGCAGGCATCTGCCCTTTAGCCGATGTTGTTGCGGAAAGGCGCTTCCGCTTTGCGGGCCATATTTTACGTCTACCCCCTTATCACCTAGCCAAGATTGCCATTACATGGCTCCCACGCACTGGCAAGCGAAAGCAAGGCCGACCGAAGATCACATGGCGATGAACGTTTATGGATGATCTGAGAACTGTCGACATTGCCTGGGACGAAGCTGAAGCAGTCGCTGCTGACTGACATCTATGGAGATCATTAGCTGCCCAATGCGATGCCCGGCGTAGGAGCAACTAACTGACTAACTAACAATGAAGCTGCTGCAGGACGGGGGTGATGTGGTAAATAGAAGGGGTCCTGGTGATAAAACAGGCAGTAGAGTTCTGGACACGTTGAAGCTTATGGATAGATTTTTCACTAAGACCAAAAAGAAGAGAGTTGCAGTAATCGATGCGGGAGGTGACCAGGCTATGAACAAGAATGGCAGTGGCATGTGGGGTGAGAAAAGGACGGAGACGATTATTGTTGTGGAGTGGGGAATATGTAGACTGAGTAAAATTATTGATGTGTGAGTTAAAAGATAGAGTACTATAAAGGATGAAACCCAGCCTTTTCACAAATGGATAAATGGAGATCGGCGAGTTATTGATTGTAATAGAAAAGCTATTAGTTGTGGATAGTGTTGATTTAGTGCCTACCAGGAGAAGCTCTGATTTGTTACTACTGAGTTCGAGAAAATTGGAAGAGAACCATGAATTTAGTTTGGCTAAACAGAGGGCGAGGGAGGACGGGGGGAGAGCAGAATCACGTTTTGTAACAGTAAAGCTTGCGTGGGCTTGTCTTTGAATAGAAGATGGAGATGGGGTGCTTCCCTGGTTAATTACTTCAGTAAGGTAGTGATAACTACTGTGCTTATTTCTGAAATGAACTAAAGTGACAGCAGCAGCTTGGGAAGGGTTGATGAATTGAAAGACTGAAAAGGGAAAAGTCGTCTTCTATAATAATAACCCCCAAAATCATTGTGCGAGTCCACTGAACTTCATGGGAGATGATAAGCTGTTTAGACGTAGTCGGAACCGTGAGTCGGTAGACCCTAGATAATGCTTGTGAAAGCGCATGAGAAGTAAAGGGACGCCATGAAGAATTATGCGCACGGTGCAGTTTGGATGCGTTAAAGGGAGCGATAGAGGACAGGACCTGGCATCCCAGTACCACGAAGGTTCGCCGGTGTTTTGCAAAGGCAGGAAAGATGGCAGAGAAACTGGCATCTCAATGCCGGAACAGTTTGCTGCTACAGCTTGAGGAAGACTGGATGAAACGGAGAAACTGGCATCCTGGTGAAAGGAATGTTTTGGTGCCAATTCCTGTATCCCATTTTGCCAATATGGGATACGGGAAACAGAAACTGTCAACTAGTTAATAGAAAAGGTTGCTGCTGCGATTTGATATGAGGGAAGGACCTAGCATCCTGGTGCCACGAAAGCATGTTGCTGAATTTTGCAAAGGATGGATGGAGGAAAAGGGAAACTGGCAATGTGTTGGTAGAAGGCTTGCGGCTGCTTTTGTAAATGAGGGATAAAGGAAGACCTGGCAACTCAGTGCCTTTTCTTTTCCTCCATGCAGAGAAACTGGCCGTTTTGCAAATGCAAGATGAGAACTTGGTATCCGGGGCTGGAAGGATTCGTTGCTGCTTTTTGCCATGATAGATAAGAGAAACTGGCTGTTCGGTAGTAGGGAAGCTAGATGCTGCATTGCAAATGGGTGATGAAGGAAAACCTGGTAACCCAGTGCCTTTTATTTTTATTTATTTGTTTAATTTGTCTATACTGAGAAACTGGCAACCTGATGGTAGAAAAGCTTTCTGCTGCTTTTGCGAATGAGGGATAAAGGAACCTGGCAACTGGGTGCCTAGGTTTGCTGCAGAATTCTGCGAAGGAGGGATGAGTGGCTGGAAACCTGGCAACTCTGTGCCAAAGCATGCTGCATTTGGAGGGATGGAGTACTTTCTTTTTTTCTTTTTTTTTTAAGCTATGCTGAGAAACTGGCAACCCGACGGTCAAAAGGCTTGCTGCTGCTTTTGCAAATCAGGATAATGGAACCTGGCAACATGGTGCCATGGTTTGCTGCAGAATTTGTGAAGGAGGGAAGAGGCTGGGAACCTGGCAACTCTGTGCATTTTTTTTCTGTGTGCATGTGCGTCTCCGACACCTGTGAAGAGGAGGAACCCATGCAGATAGGACGCTCACGGCTGTTGCCCGCGGAACGCCAGCGCCGTTTCGCCACTGGTGAGTGCGTTTATTGAGGCCGCAAGGGCCACTCTGTCTCCTCCTGCCCGACACTGGCAAAAGGGCGCGCTCACCAGTAATTGAGAGGGTGCTCGTGGGCGATCTGTCGAGTGAAAGCCCTCTTCCCAGATTTCTTTTGCCGGCTAAACTAAACGTTCAGACTGTTTCTCATTGTCTCGCAGTACTCATTGACACGCTAAACATCACATTGGAGCCTACCACGCCCTCTCCGCGTTCATGCACTGTCAGGTCATCGTCTGCCCGACATTACTCATGTTTCTGAACCTCTTTCACTTTCCTTCTCGGGCAATCACACAGAGATTTGTTTTTTTGTTCATTTAAAGCGCCACTCACCCCACTAGTGCTGGGTCACCCCTGGCTTGCACTCCACAACCCGCACATTGACTGGGCAAAAGGTGACATAATGGGATGGAGTGTGAATTGTCACATGAACTGCCTCCGGGCAGCCACTCCACCTGTCCCACTTCTGCCCACTGACTCGCTGCTCGGCTCCCCGGACCTCTCAGCGGTTCCGTGGGTTTATCATGATTTGCAGGATGTGTTTTGTAAAGATTGTGCACAGTCCCTTACCCCCCACCACCTGTACGATTGCGCCATTGATCTCCTTCCCGGAGCCCCGTTGCCGTCTAGCCAACTGTACAGCCTCTCCCAGCCCGAGAGAGATGCTATGGAACGTTACATCACAGAGTCGCTCATAGCGGGGTTGATTCACCCTTCCTCTTCCCCTCTTGTGGCTGGGTTTTTCTTTGTGGACAAAAAGGATAAGTCGCTGTGCCCATGTATTGACTATCGGGGCCTTAACCAGATCACTGTAAAAAACAAATATCCTTTGCTTTCCTCTGCTTTTGAGCTGCTTCAGGGCATGACTGTCTTTACCAAACTAGACCTGCGCAACGCTTACCATCTGGTGCGCATCAGGGAGGGGGATGAGTGGAAGACTGCATTCAATACAAACATGGGCCACTTTGAGTACCTCGTGATGCCTTTTGGTCTGAACAATGCTCCCGCTGTGTTTCAAGCCATGGTTAATCATGCACTTCGTGATTTTGTTAACCGCTGTGTTTTTGTGTACATGGATGACATTCTGATCTTTTGTAAGACACTCGCGGAACACCAAGTTCAGGTGAGGCAGGTCCTGCAATGCCTCTTGGAAAACCGGCTCTTTGTGAAGGGGGAGAGGTGCAAGTTTGACATGACCTCGGTGGCTTTTCTGGGCAATATCATCGAGAGGGGAAACTTAAGGACTGACCCGGAGAAGGTGCGAGTGGTGGTGGAGTGGCCCACACCTCCAAATCGCCGACAACTGCAATGCTTTTTGGGATTCGCAAACTTCAACAGACGAGTCATTCATGATTTCAGCAGAATTGTCTCCCTCTCACTAAACTCACCTCTTCAAAAGTTCCTTTTCAGTGGGATTCTGCTTCTCAGCAAGCCTTCACCCTGCTCAAAGAGAGATTCACCACTGAACCCATTCTCTGGCAACTGGACCTCACACGGCAGTTTGTTGTGGAAGTGGGCGCATCGGACTCCGGGGTGGGGGCGGTCCTGTCCCAACAGGAGGACGGTAACCTCCACCCATGTTTCTTCTATTCTCGCCGTCTCTCTCCCACAGAATGTAACTATGACATTGGGGACCGGGAGCTCCTGGCCATCAAGCTTGTCCTGGAGGAGTGGAAACATTGGTTGGAGGGACCAGCGTAGCCATTCATCGTATGGACAGATCACAAAAATCTACCTTTGCTTGGCCAGAAGTCTCAATTCCCGGCAAGCCAGGTGGGCGCTGTTTTTTACTCGTTTTGACTTCACCATCACCTACAGGCCGGGAACCGGTCCGCCCGGCTGCCTCTTCGTTCCTTTGGCTGTCTGCCCTTATGTTATCCAGTCGGCTCACACCGCCCGTTTTTCGTGCCATCCAGGGATCCTCCAGACCATATCCTTCTACTATCCTTATACGCTACTTTTGGTGGCACACCATGGCTAAGGATGCCCGGGAGTATGTATCAACCTGTTCAACGTGCGCCCAGAACAAACTTTCCAACCATCCTCCACTGGGCCTTCTTCAGCCTCTTCCAGCCTCTTTCATCCATGGTTGCAGATCTCTCTGGATTTCATCACGGGTCAGCTGCCCTCTGCAGGTAACACCACAATACTTACCATTGTTGACCGTTTCTCTAAGGCTGCACACTTCGTCGCCCTCCCGAAGCTCCCCGCTGCCCTGGAGACGGCTCTGCTCCTCAATTCCCATATGTTCAGGCTCCACGGGAACCCCGAGGACGTCGTCTTGGACAGAGGGCCGCAGTTTACATCCCGAGTATGGAGGGAGTTCTGCTCCGCACTGGGGGCCAAGGTCAGTCTTTCTTCCGGATTCCATCCACAGAGTAATTGACAATCAAAGCGGGCCAACCAGGAGCTTGAAGCTGATCTCCGCTGTGTTGCCTCACATAACCAATCGACCTGGAGTGAACAGCTTCCGTGGATTGAATACACACACAACAGCCACACCTCTACTGCCACGGGCAAGTCTCCATTTGAAGCGTCCCTGGGTTACTAGCCGCCTTTGCTGCCAGTGATTGAAGGTGAGCACACTGTTCCCTCTGTGCAGGCTCACCTCCGTAGGTGCTGCCGTGCCCGGCGTGCGACTCGGGCCGCTCTACTCCGCACAGCAGAACGGAACCAGGCTCTCAATGACCGTCATCGGACACAGGTCCCAGAGTATACTGTCGGACAACAGGTATGGCTGTCTTCTCGTTTTGTGCCATTACGGACCGAAGCCAAAAAACTGTCACCCCAGTTTATTGGTCCTTTTTCCATAGACGCCATTGTCAATCCTGTGTCCGCCCGTCTCAAACTGCTGCGCAACATGCACATTCTTAACGTCTTTCATGTGTCCCAGGTCAAGCCGGTGCTCTCCAGCCCGTTGTGCCCTCCTTCCAGGCCCTCGCCACCCCCCCAGTTTGTGGATGGCCTGCTGGTTCACCCGCATCATGGACTCCTAACGCCGGGGTAGTGGTTTCCAGTACCTGGTAGATTGGGAGGGCTACGGGCTAGAGGAACATTTCTGGGTGCCTCGGGTGGCTATCCTGGATAAAGATATGCTTCGGAGCTTCCATCGCAGGCATCCAGGTAAGCCTGGTGGGTCTGTCATGGTCCCTGTGTCTGCCCAGCTGGCCCCGCAAGGCTACATGTGTTTTGTATTCTTTCTCTCCCTCCTCTCTGCCTTTGTGGAGCTCACTGCGGGCTCCAGCCCTTGGCCCACACACCTGTTCGCGATTAGCTGTCATTACCTGTCCAGTATTTGAGGTTGGGACGCAGATCCTCTCGTCGCAGCTCCTGTGAATCTTTGCTTAAGTGTTTTGTGACTTATGAGTAATTTCCCTCTCCTGTGTGATAGTTTTCCTCCCCGGACCTGTGACCTTCCTGCTGTGCGAACGTGTGTGAGTTTGGGCATGAAGACGACAACGAGTGTGAGAGAGCTTCCCCTTGGACCTTTGGAACCCTGGATTTTCCCCCTCACTGTATATATTCTGCACTGGTGTTGTAAATAAACTGTGTTTGGAAACGTCAACCTGCTCTGAGCTTGAGTCCCTGCTATTGACAGTGACAAAAATGTATTATTATTATTATTATTATTATTATTATTATTATTATCCCATACTCACAGCACTCTGTTATCACAAAAGCATTGTTTAATAGATTTTCACACACATACAAAAACTGCTGTCTAAAAACTGCTGTCTAACTTTTTTTCTACTTCATGGTTAATATGGCAACAGCACATCATTATGAATCATTATTCCATCATTTTAATTTCTATCTCAAGCATCCTATTCATCATCTTATTCCATCACCATAATTTCATGATCATATTTTTCATCTTATGATTATTGATTATTACAGAGTATGAAATATCATAATTTTATAATAATTTTATGATATTCATATTTATCATATTCATTTTGACATAAATTACCTAATCTCACTCTCCAGTGAACTGTCATGGTTACTGCCTCATGATTTCAACAATCACACAGTCAGTTTAGTTTTAATATAGACACTACACTGTGGTGGCTGCTTTCAATAATATTGCCTCACCTGTCACAACAGCTTTTCTCAGGATGGCGACTTCCAGCACTAATACACATTAGTGTATTTGTTGCAGCAGGTGGAAATGCCGTAGAAAGGTTCCTCCAGTTTATCCATCATAAGTGAGAGTTTCAGTTCCCGTTGCAGCACCCAGGTTCCAAAGACAGAGCAGAGGGAAAGACAAAGGCAAGGAATGGATGACAGGGACCCAGTTCGTGACACCGTCTGGAAATGGCAGTAGGCTCATTCTAGGATGAACGCAATGCTAATGTATGTCTGCTCAGTGCCTATACAATCACAAAAAGAGATATACCATTTCATACATGTTCATGGCAAGGAAAGCCTTACCTGAGGACATATGGATGAATACTGAGTTGACAGAGTTGCTTAGGTTCTTCATTTCAGAAGTGAGCACATGCAGGAAGCATTATCACAGAGCAGTTCTGCACCTTTTCCCCCCCATTTTTGTGCAAATACTATCTTACATTTGTATTGTACTCTTCTAGTTCTGCTTAATGTCTGGAGTGTGTAGTAGAAATTTTATTTAGCCCAGTTCATCTTAATTTAATTGAAACGAATTTGTTATGTGGCATTAAGTGGCTTCCAGCTTTATTTATATGTGTATTACATTTTCCTGATCCTGATCTTTTGGTAGAGCACACAAGCACAGTGTAAATATACAGCTTTATAGAAGATGATCCATTACTGTAGATCAAACTACAAAGTAAAATACAGAGGATTTGAAATGGGGTTAACCACAAACATTTGCAGCAGTGCTGTTAATCCATAAAAATATGGGGTTAGAACGATGCCACGTTAAAATGAAACTGAAAAAAAAAATATTGTAGCTGAAATAAATGTACTGAAAAATGTTGTATTGAAAGTGAAAAAAAATGATAGTGAAAAAAGATTAATTGAAACTGTAAAAAAATATTTTCAGTTTAATTTTTTCTTTCAGTTTCAATTTGCTGGACTGTTTTGGCGTCCAGGGGCGCTCTTGAGGGGCAGGGGTTCCGACCCGCATGTATTTGCATACATTATAGAGGCACACACTCCTGCTGACCAAGCTGTCATCTTTTTCTCTTCCCTTTTTTCAATGGCTGCATCAAGTTCAGGTGGAGCCTCTAAACTGCAGGTAGGCAATCATTTTCCATCATCTTTCTTTGCTAGTCCACTCGACTGGACATAAGTTTCGTTTTTATTAGCTAGATCTGGTGAATTTGTGGTGATGCCCCTGTCTCTTTAGGAGTTAGAGTCCAGTGTTATAACAACGGCACAAAATATAATCAACAGGTTTGGTCAATGTCTTCAGCAACCTCATACCACATGCATACCAAATGCTGAGCAGTCTCACGAGCACTCGGGTGGACAAGCCCAGACCCCAAAAGACACAGTGCAGGAGGAGATGGCAAAGTTAGAAATTGTATGGAATAATTATGCTTTTAATAATTTTGATTTGAAAAATCGGTGTCTTGCATTTTTAAAGTCATTTCTTCTTTTAAGGTCATTTCCAGGATGTTTCTTTTACAAAAAAAAGGGGGTAAAAATCGGGATTTGGTTGTTTAGGAAGAGGGGAAAGTTTTGGGAGTGACGGCAGTGAGACAGAACGAGAGACAGAGCTTTTAGATCTGAGAGATTTGTGAGAGTGTGTAGTTAGTGTGCTGTGTAGTCGTTGTTTTGTTTGTGAGTCAGTGAGAGTACTAATGAATGTCACAAAGGCAAACTGCAGTGTAAACACTGTCTCCAGGTGAAAACTGGAGCAGTGATACACCTGCTGCTGTCAGGCCTGCAGGTTTATCCATGTGGTGTCTCCTCTGTGTTGAGGCGGACATTTTTCATTATTATTGTTTTTTTTTTTTTTCTTACTGACACAAATAATTTGTGGAACATCCTATTTTGACACCTGATTGTCCTCTCATTTTAGTTATAGTAGTATTTTAAATGGTTGCACAAAATTGAAAGAAAACGGCAGGTGTATTGGCTGCATTTTTAGATAAATAGTTGTTGATAATGTTAAAATGTATGCAAAAGTTTTCAAAATGTACAATTTGTATTTGCATTTCAAGTTATAAAAATGATTTACTCAACATGCCTGTGATTTTTATAGCAACCTCTAGGATTTTATGTTTTGTGTGTGATTTCAGATCAGTTGTGTTAATAATAAAAATAAGTATAAATTCAGACACATGAGGTTGAGCTGGAGAGAATGAGACCAAACAAGGCAAAAAAAAAAATTAAAATGAAGTTATTTTAAAGTGAAATACAAATGTAAAATCAAAAGGAGTCAAAAATGGCCACATATATTAGGTTTTCTGACATTTAGTGTAAATTTAAGCTTGTAACCATTTGATTTTTTTCTAACAAAAAAGTGAGAAACTAAAGCTAGACTCATGTTTGTAAAGCAACCACACCATGTTGTGTAGCTTTCTGGATTTTATACTTATTGGGCTACATATTTATTTATTATACAGGCTATACAGTACATAAAATCAAAATTCCCATGTTTTATGTAACCAAAACATTTCATTATGTGGGCTACAGAAAATAATTAAGTTATAGACTATATTCATATAAAAAGCGTGTATACTTACTGCATTTGAATCATTTTAACCATATGTAATCACCTGCATATATGTTTGAAACAAAGGCTTTGATTTTGCTTCTATGCAAGCTGGTTCCACAGAAGAGGGGCCTGAAAACTGAAGGCTCTGCCTCCCATTCTACTTTTAAATACTCTAGGAACAACAAGTAGGCCTGCAGAGCGAGAGCGAAGTGCTCTAATAGGGTGATATGGTACTACAAGGTCATTAAGATAAGATGAAAAGATGTTAAGAACTAAGTAAGCTTTTGAATCTGCTTTTTGGGTCCACGTCTTCTATGAACCTCCGGTTTGTGACATCTTTGGATATTCAGTTCAGTTCAATTCTGTACAACTCAGATCTGTGTTATTTGATGTGACTAGGAGGAATAGCGTACCTATATGAACCTCAGTAGTGTTCTGTTATTGGACTTCTGTGCCAATTATGGTTTGTCTATAACGAACAAGTGCATGTAATATAAGTGCCTTAACAAACACAGGTATCATCTGATCTACAGGTTCATTTCATGGACACTTTGTGAAGAGAGGAGCTGAGCGCTCAACTGATCAAAACATGGTGGTGAGTTGGATCAGGTACCACGGGAGGACACTGGACATACCTGGCATGCCCACATTTATTGTGAGGGTGTGATAGGAATATCTGGAAGAGGCATGAGATCTTCTATCACCACCTCAGCAGAAATTCCAGATCATTTCAAGAGAGACTGGACACACCGAGTCTGAATGGACAGTGTTCTGCACTTCCATTGCCAGAGCAGCTTCACAGAGCTGTGGCTGCAACGTTGAGTGCCTGTTGTCAGGCTATGGCTCTCAGCCAGAGAAGGATGGAGTTCTCCACATGGAGAAGCAACTCATCCCTGGCACAGAGTGGGGAGTTAATCTAACTCAGGGTCCTACTCATGAGTGAAAGCAGAGCAGTGGGAGACTGACAAACCACCAATCACATTGTACGTTATATTGCGCTGATCACTTGCTCCTTACATTGCACCTGTTCCTTTATATGGCTTATATTGTATGTACTGTATCTCACAAAAATGAGTACACCCTTCACATTTTAAATATTTTTTTATATCTTTTCATGGGACAAGATTGAAGATATGACACTTTGTTATATAAGCTGTAGACTGACTACTTTACATTGTATCAGTGTAAATTTGCTGTCCCCTCTAAATAACTCAACACACAGCCATTATTGCCTAAACCACTGGCAACAAAAGAGAGTGAAAATGTCCAAATTGTGCCCAATTTTCCATTTTCCCTCCCTGATGTCATGTGACACGTTAGTGTTACAAGGTCTTAGGTGCAAATGGGGAACAGGTGTGTTGAATTTGATGTTGTTGCTCTCACACATACTCATACTGGTCAGTGGAAGTTTAACATGGCACATCATGGCAAAGAATTCTCTGAGGATCTGAAACAAACAATTGTTACTCTGCATGAAGATGGCCAAGGCTATAAGAATACTGCCAACACCCTGAAACTGAGCTGCAGAACGGTGGCCAAGACCATACAGCAGTTTAAAAGGACAGGTTCCACTCAGAACAAACCTCGCCATGGTCGACCAAAGAAGTTGACTGCACATGTTCAGCGTCATATCCAGAGGCTGTCTTTTGAAAACAGATGTGTGAATGCTGCCATATGTCGCACACTGCATCACATGGCTGTCACCCAGAAGGAAGCCTCTTCTAAAGATGATGCACAAGAAATCCCACAAACAGTTGCTGAAGACAAGCAGACTAAGGTCATGGATTACCTCTGGTCTGATGAGACCAAGAGAAACTTGTTTGGTTGTGTCAAGGATGTGTGGCAGCAACCAGGTGAGGAGTACAAAGACAAGTGTGTCTTGCCTACAGTCAAACATGGTGGTGGGATGTCATTGTTTGGGGCTGCATCAGTGCTGCTGGCACTGGGGAGCTACAGTTAACTGAGGGAACCAGGAACGCCAACATGTACTGTGACATACTGAAGCAGAGCATGATCCCTCCCTTCAGAAACTGGGCCACAGGACAGTATTCCAACATGATAACAACCCCAAACACACCTCCAGTGCCTTGAAAATAAACTGAGGGTAAAGGTACTTGACCGGGCAAACATGTCTCCAGACTTAAACCCTAATGAGCATTAATAGGGTATCCACAAATGGAAGGTGGAGGAGCGCGAGGTCTCTAACATCCACCAGCTCCATGATGACATCATGGAGGAGTGGAAGAGGAATCAGTGGCACCCTGTGAAGCTCTAGTCAACTCCATGGTCAACAGAGTTAAGGCAGTGTTGGAAAATAATGGTTGCCACACAAAATATTGACACTTTGGGCACAACTTGGACATTTTCACTTAGGGGTGTACTCACTTTTGTTGCCAGCAGTTTACAAATTAATGGCTGTATGTTGAGTAATTTTGAGGTGACAGCAAGTTCACGTTGTTATAAAAGTATGTTATGAAATATGTTTAAAGTAGCAAGTGAATAAGTATAAGCGAACCCGTTGTAAATACTAGCAATACTGCATCAATTACTCTCATGTCAGTCACAATTATAGACAAACTGACACGGCAGACTGTGGACTATTTACAGTACGCAACGATGAACAACTATTTACGGGTCCTTGCACTGTGGCTCTCGTGGCAATTCTTCCCCGAATCCCACACAGTGCAAGTGTCTGTGAAAAGTGAATACTGAAAACTTCAAGAACTCCAGTCCTCAACCGTGGCTATGCTCCTGTGACCAAGTGGTCGGCGGGGTTAGATAAAAAGTAATAAAATGACAACGCCACCTAGGGGAATTTCACCCCCAGGAAATATATTTAAGAAAAATAAATAAAAAGAATAAATGGAGGCCGCACAGATTCAAGGATGCACACTGAGGCAGGTTGGCTCCAATATTAAAACAGTTTTATTTATAGTAAAAATAAATAAAATATTAAAACCCGAGATGTAGCATCATTGTTGACAGTGTCCTAAAGTGAAAATAAAACAATCAGGGAACTTGGACTTACCAGCAGCCGTGGACCCAAAAGAAAATAACACAAAAAGGAAAATCACTGCAGCCCACCCGGTGCTGTACAAAAGAAAGTGTGAAAACGACCCACCAACTGAAGTCCCAGGGCCACTGGCACGTCCTCCGTTCACTGAAATAAACACAGAAAAATATGTTAAAAGAATAAAAGGACACTGAGCGTCAGGCTCGCTACAGATCATAAAAAACTAAAACACACTTTAATAACTTTAATAAAAGGAAACACACACACACACACAGGAAGGCTTATACCCCACGGGTCAAACTACCACTCGTGCCGGTAGTAATTATCCTCAATCGCAAACCGGTCTGGCTCCTCACCGGCTGAGACCGGCAACCGAGGCGATTTAAAGTCCCAGCACGACACTCGGGCAGAGGGTCGCTCCAGCCCGATCACAGAAGCGTGGGTACAAGCAACAGTCCAGGATAAAATAGAATAAAATCAGGCGAACCAGAAAAGGGTAAGCCTACTTAATAAAAACAAGATAAGACCAGCTAAAACAAAACAAGACGAGACAAGACAGCAGGCTCCACCAAGGAGGAGTCCTCACAACAGCGGCTGGGAAGGCGTTTCACTCTTCCGGTTTAGGTTGGGCGATTTGCCACGGAGAGGCGAATACAGCAGTCAAACCCTAAAACAGATAAATGTAACCTTAGACTCTCATAGCTATGAATGCTAATAAAAGTCGTTTTAACGGCTTACCCCAGGAACGGAGGCGCTATATTCTCACTGGTGGGGACAACACGAGCACCTCTCTCTGCAACGCCGGAATAAAACAAACTGCCGTGCTACAACAGGCCGCAAAAACTATTAACACAAATTCCAGTGCTCGGAGGGAATCTGAGGTTAAGCGAGAGCGTACCTGTAGCTGTCATATGATCGACTCTTGCTGATCAGTCCGTCGCAGTGTGCACGGGAGGAATGATCCAACAAAAACGCCGGCTTGCTTTATACGGGCTAACGCCACCCTGCAATCAATATGCAGGTGGGCTCCCAATCAACCTAGCTGTGCGGCGAAGAGAGCGAGCGCAGGAGAGAGCGAGCGAGAGAGAAAAAGAAAGGCAAGTAGCCCATCTGGCCACACTCCCATGAAAACAAATCCACTCCTGATACCTAATGAAGACAAAACCCACTGAGATGACTAGGCTATCCTTCTTATAGTGAGGGTTTTCCGAATAGCAGATGACGACTGTACTGACAAATTTGACTCAAGAATCCAGCGCCAACTATAGCTCAGCCACACTACTAAATAGGGCGCTCCTGACGAGGCCGCAGGTGGTGATGGCTGACAACTGGCAGGTGTGGCTGCCTCCAGTGTGGGGACACTTCCGGGTTGCAATCCCTTGGCGACCAAAACATTCGGGAGTGCAAACGTAAATCACACCCACAGGGAGACAGGGAAAAAGGAGGGAGAACAACAATGAAATTGAGCTTATTTACACAGACCCCCAGGCAGGACGATCAGTGAGGATTGCCAGCCCGGGTAAACACAAAACATCTACACAAAGCACCCTGGGTCCCCACACCAGGCCCATGACAGAAACCATTGCAATCAAAAGTTTAAAATGACTTCTGCTTGACTTCACCTACGTAAAAGTATTAAGCAACTTTTCATCAGAGTAATCTGTGTGACAACTTCATGTGACTGAAAAAAACTCTTCAAAAAAACTAAACAAACTTCTATCTATGTTCCTTCTTCCTCCTTTTTCCTTCTAATAACTTTTGCTTAGATATTTATTTCATCACCTTCAGGAGGAAAAAAACACATTTTTTTCCCTTCAAGTATGTTATTTTCAGCTTTCATGTGTCACAACATGTAATATAATAAATGTCACTGACAACAGATGTAGTCAGGATGTTGAGAAGAAAAATTACTTTCTTAGCCGTGCTGTCACTAAGGTAACTGGCTCATGATAAATGTTGAAAACCTTTAAGCACATCTCAGGCATCAATTTAGCTCTCAGAGTCTCACTGGAGTAAAAAAAAAAGCTTTACCCACGCTTTCAAGTTACAGCACTGTCGTGTTCTTCTTCATATCCCAACACTTTTAACATAACTTATAACGTCAAATAAAAACTTGATATCTACTGCGTCTTATCAGTCATAACACAAAACTGCATGCTAGTGTAAAGAGAAAATTCTTTCTAAAAGAACATTACCTATTTCATCACCAATCAGATTCTTTTATAATTTAGCAATAAACAAAGTACAATTACAATGTTTTTTTTTATAAACAAGAACAAAAACTGGGGGGGGGGGGGGGGGATCATCCATCGATCCAGGAATCCATTTTCTGCCATTTATCCAATTCAGGATCAGGAAGGAGGATGGTTGAAATAAAGGGAATACTCATTCTGTGATCTTTGCAGCTACTGACAAAAATTAGATTGAGGACTGTGCAGGACACTAACGAGATGTTAGAGGTGTGAAGGAGCTCATATTTTGTAGCTGGAATGTGGATGAAGTAACTAATCTGGTCAAGAGAGGGAGGGTTCTGGCTCATTTAAAGTCCTTAACATCAGACATCATAGTCCTACAAGAGACCTAACTTGTAAATAGCCAGGTTGCCAGGTTACAAGCATGGCGGATAGGTGACATTTATCATTCTTTTCAATTACAGCAAAAGGTGTGGTGATTTTATCACAAAAAGATGTGTAATTTTAACAAAAGAAATTGATTGTTAATGGTATTATTGTATGTGGAGATCTCCACAAACTCTCTCTGAAAAATGTGCTCCCAACATATTTGTCTTACAACTGTAGTGTACATGGTATGTATGAATTAGGTAGTAGGTGAGAAGTTCGGCCATCCGGGAGGGGCTCAGAGTAGAGCCGCTGCTGCTCCACATCGAAAGGAGCCAGCTGAGGTGGTTTGGGCATCTGACAAGGATGCCTCCTGGGCGCCTCCTGGGTGAGGTGTTCCAGGCATGTCCCACCGGGAGGAGCCCCCGGGGCAGACCCAGGAAACGCTGGAGAGATTATATCTCTCGGCTGGCCTGGGAACGCCTTGGTGTTCCCCCGGACAAGCTGGAGGAGGTGGCTGGGGAGAGGGAGGTCTGGGCCTCTCTGCTTAGGCTGCTGCCCCCGCGACCTGGCCTTGGATAAAGCGGATGAAGATGGATGGATGGTGCGTAATACCTAAGAAAATAACATGCTCTGAAATAACAGACTGTTCCTTGAGTTATGCATGGAAAAATGTATGTGTGCAAGTCTTTGTGTATTGTGTGCTGCTATACTCGGGCAGTGGTGTCTGTGATCGGACCTGAGTGGATTAATAGGTGGCAGAGGAGGCGACAGATGTGTTTAGTGAGTAGCTGCAGTACTCCAGAAAAGGCCTCACCTGATAAAGCTGTCTCTGACAAGGAAGGAGAGGGAAAATGAGGAGAAGTCAAAAGTGGGAGGTGGACTAATATGGAGAGTTGGACTGAGGAAAAGATGAGTGCTCAGAGGGGATTAAGATGGAGTGAGAAGGAGGAGAGAGCATGCCAGAAGGCAGAGTAGACAGCAGTAGAGATAAAGGCTAAGCAAAATTGGGAGAGAAGTGAAAAAGAAGAGCTGATTACACATTAAAGGAAGTACAAAGGTGAGGTGGATAAGAGCAGTATAAGGTAGAACACCTTTGTATTTTCCCTGGTTTAACTGAGGATTGAAGGGTTTTAAAAGTCAACATGTTTTCCTCTTTCTTACTTTGAATTTGCCAAGAAAAGTTCAGCATTTTTAAATTTGGCCAGTTCACATAATTGTAGTATTTACAAGTACTTCAAGTAAAGCAAGTTCAGCGCTTCTTGCCTTCACTGTGAGAAAGTTAGGAAACATTTCAGTTAAATTTGAAGGTCAAATCTGACCTTTGAGCTTGCTATGAAGAGTGTCTGGGAGGAGCTCATAATAGCCTGTTTTATTCTTTCCTCTCATTCCTTCTAACTGAAAAGCAGTGTTGGTTTTCTCTTCACCCACGACAGGGATTCCTATGGTTTCCTGACCTTCACTACCCCAGCCGTTGCCCATAAAACTAATTTTCTCACAATCACCAGTCTCTGACAGATAATCTCGTCAGTGTGATAATCAGGCCTAACCTAGTGTCTGAATAATTCCTTGATGCGCTGTGTACCAATCCTGCTCTCCTGTTCTTAGTTCCTCCTTTGTCAGCTGAAGCATTCCCATTGTTTCTTCCTGTCAATTCTCATTCACCTGTCATTCTCACTCATCCTCCAATGACACTGCTCCTCAGATTCAGACCAGTGCCTTATCCATCCCTCTGGAAGAGGTTCTCACTGATGACAACTAGGTCTCCCATTCTCACTCTTCTTTCACATTGTTCTGTGGGAACTGTGGATGCTGAATTTGTTTTTCTTCTTTGCTCTCAGTGGACAAATCCTGAAGAGACCTAGGAGAAACCCATGTGCCCTTCGCCCAGATACTCCAGCAATCACATCACATCTCTTGTGTAAAAATAAACTCTGTCAAATCTAACCAAAACTCCCCAAATTTACTCGAATTATTACTCTGACAGCATTTCACACTAATGGAGGGGGAAACTGGTCATAAACAGAGAGGCAAGACACCAATGAAAATGGGAAAAGTTGAAAAACAAACGATGGAAAGAGACACAGATGACGATAGCGACGAGGGTATGGACGGCCTGCAAGCTAGCATCCGTGCCATCCATGAAGAGCTAAAAGCTACCAGGTTGGACATGAAAACAGACCTGAAAAATTTCAAAGACACCTTCTCCACGGAACTTACGTGTTTCAGAAAAGATAGTGATAACAAATTAAACGAAATTGCCAGAGACTTAAAGGGCACGATAAGTAGATTGGATGGGGCAGAAGGAGGCGTGGCGGAGGTGGAGGAGTGGGCTACCACGGCTAATGAGGCTCTGCTTCAAGCTATTCTAGTACAAGAAAATATACAAGCTAAACTGACAGACCTGGAAGCCCGATCACGAAGAAACAACATTCGTGTTTATGGAATCCCAGAAGACACAGAAGGGGACAACCTACGGGAGTTCTTGGAAACGTTTATTAAATCGGAGTTGTCCCTAAGTGATACTGAGCTGGGAATGCAAAGATGTCATAGGGCTCTCGGCCCCAAGCCACCGCCGAATGCCAGCCCCCGGTCAATAGTGAGTCACTTTCTGGAGTACAGAATTAAAGAACTAGTGCTCCGCTCTGCTTGGAAAAAGAAAGAGGTCGTTCTGAACGGAGTGAGAATCTACTTTGACCAGGACTATCCGACTGAAATTCAACGGAAAAGAAAGGCTTATGCCCCCATCATGAAATTCATTAAAGAAAAAGGAATTTGCTTCCAGACCCCCGCACCAGCGAAACTCCGTGTCTTCCTCAGTGACGGCACCGTAACTTATGATAGCGCAGCGGAGGCCACGGAGGATTTGAAGAAAAGGAAGGTTCTGAGCTTCGCGGGAGAACAGACCCGATCCACGGACGCAAAACGGGAAAAGCTGAAGAATCTTTCCTGGGAGACAGCGGGATGCCGGAAACGTGATGCATATCAAGAGAGAGCGAAGATGATGCTCCAGGCATTTCGACGTGAACCAAGGGACACAGTTTGATCATGTCCTGAACTGAATACTTGAGAAATTCAGTTTCTTTACCGATTAGACTTGTAAGGATTGACACTTCAGCTTTACTTTGAATATAATTTAGGGTAAACGTTTAGGTTTCATTTTACATCTAAATATATACTAAAGGTTATATGTCGGCCTTAGAGTACTTAGAGATTAAGACATTGTTCTGGGAGTGTACTTTCCTGGTTAGTTTGATTGTTTGATTACTTATTATTTTGTGGTATTTAGTTTATGCATAACCTCAGGAGACGTCAATTTACACAGGAGAGGACCCTCGTGAAACGAGAGCTTTCCTCTCCAAAAGGTTTTTGGGGAATTCTGTTTTTGAGTAGAAACCACAGTTCTCTCATTAGTTCTGTTTTAGTTCAAGTTCAAGTTTTAAATTTTGACAAATGTATGTTGTGTGTGGGTGTTTTTGTTTCTTTGTTGTTTTCTTGTTTTGTTTTATCACCCAGGTCTTACAAGGTAAATGCTTTGACTTATACAAGACATGTCATTTCAACAGTATAGTTTAGTAACCCTTAATGTTAATGGGTTACAAAACCCAGTTAAAAAAGGTAAGCTCTTTGCTAAAATGAAAAAAGAAAGGCCATCATATAATTTTTTGGCAGGAGACCCACCTAACCAAAAAGGGGCATGAAAAACTTAAGTAACGACGCAAGGTCCTGTTCCCAGTCCGACGTAGCTTCATGCAGAAAGGCTCCCGCGCTGTCATCGCCGTGGACCGGCTCTACGTGGACGGACAGCTCTACCGCGACCCCGGCACCACACCGTGGTTATATTGACTGCACTCCAGATAAGAACCCGCTACACTCTTTTCTTATTCATTCACACTTTCTCCTTTAACATGGGTTTAACCTAGTAATATCAGTATGATGTCATAGCAGATATAACACCGTCACCCTCCGTCATTACTTTAATTGGAATGTTTCCGTTTCTTTTCTTTTTTTTGTTGTCGCTCACAGTTTATGTGGTTTCTTTCTTTCTCTTGTCTTTCACTGCTGTGATCACCTACTTCCCCACTCACCTACAAACAACACCTTCTATTTCTCCATATTTTCACACCACGATCACGCAAACACATGCGCTCAACGGCAGCACATTTACAACAGCCTCACAGCAAGCACAGACTTACAAGACACATACGCAAGCCACGCTTGTTCATGTTAGTGAATAGTCACACACATAGTCAGACTTATGGAGCCTATCACCACACTTTTTTCTCTTTCTATTTACAAACAAGTGATGTTTCCACATTTTCTCCACCCGTCTAAACGAAACACCCAGCTTACATCATTAGACATACACACACAATTATGGGCATGCTGAGGTTTGTCACATGGAATGTAAATGGGGCTGGCACCAGAGGAAAGAGGTTAAAGATATTTAACCAGCTTAAAAAACTACAGGCAGATGTTGTTTTATTACAAGAAACTCACAGACCTGTTACAGGTTTAAACGAACTTAAAACACCTGAGTTTCCTAATGTGTTTGCAGCTTGTTATAATTCTAGACAAAGAGGAGTAGCAATTTTAATACATAAAAATGTTAATTTTACAGTACTCGATACAGTTATAGATCCAGAGGGTAGATTTCTAATTATTAAACTATCAATATTGAACAAAAAACTATGTATTGTAAGTATATATGGTCCAAATGTTGATGAACCCTCATTCTTCCACGGATTTTTTAGTGCACTCTCTGAACACCTTGATTGCACACTCATTCTTGGAGGCGACCTCAACCTTGGACTAAATGAAGAAATGGATAGGCTCAACACAACAGGAACTCAGCGCAATTGGCAATCCACAAATATAATCAAACAGTATATGAGCGACTATGGCCTTTGCGATGCATGGCGCTCCCTTCACCCCAACAGTAAGGAATATACTTTCTTCTCACATGTTCATCACTCCTACTCTCGTCTGGATTATTTTTTGGTCAGCAGCTCACTGCTGAGTGACATTTCAGACACTGAGATTCACCCTATAGCTGTCAACGATCATGCTCCTGTATCTTTAACACTAATACACAAGAATAATACTACGCCAAGTAAAAACTGGAGATTTAACACATCACTACTTAAAGATGAAGACTTTATTAAATATTTTAAAAAGGAATGGACTTCATATTTAGACTTTAATGACACTCCCGGAACATCTGCTTCTGTTCTATGGGAAGCAGGAAAAGCTGTGATGAGAGGTAAAATAATTTCTTTCTCATCACACAAAAAGAAAGAAGAAAACAAAAATATTCAGGAATTAGAAAAAACTATCAAATCCTTAGAAGAAGCCTACGCGTTCCACCAAGATCAAGAAATAATGAACAAAATATGCAAAACAAAACTAGAATTAAATGAAATTATTAATAGAAAAACACAATTCCTTGTACAAAGACTTCGCTTGCAGAATTTTGAACACAGTAACAAATCAGGTCGATTTCTAGCAAACCAGTTAAAAATAAATAAAGAAAAAACAACTATATGTGCTACTAAAGATTTATCGGGGAACACAATATATGACCCTGGAAGAATAAACAAGATTTTTAGGGATTTCTATGAAACTTTATATTCACCACAAATAAACCCGTCTAAAAATGAAATTGATTTGTTTCTTGACAATGTAGCTCTTCCAAAATTACTAGACAGTCAAGCAATGGCACTGGATTCGCCACTGACGCCAGGTGAACTCCAGGAAGCCCTGATAAGTATGCCCAATAATAAGGCTCCAGGTCCAGACGGCTTTCCTGCAGAATTCTACAAAGAATTCTGGACAATTTTGGCACCAGTATTCCATGGAATGTTGCAGGAAATCAAGAAAAATGGCAGACTACCACCAAATATGAATTCTGCTAACATTAGTCTCCTGCTAAAACCAGGAAAAGACCCTTTATTTCCCTCAAGTTATCGTCCAATATCCCTTATAAATGTAGACCTTAAAATAATCTGCAAAGCTCTCTCAAAGAGATTAGAGAAAATAACCCCCCTCTTAATTCATCCTGACCAAACTGGTTTCATAAAAGGTCGGCACTCCTCAACAAACACTCGTAGATTACTTAATTTAATAGACTACTCATACAATAAAAACATTGAAACCATAATATTATCTCTAGATGCAGAAAAAGCATTTGACAGAGTTAACTGGAAATTTTTATTTGCAACTTTACACAAATTTGGTTTTGGAAACTCTTTCATAAATTGGATAAGAATATTATACAATTCCCCAACAGCTCGTATCAGAACAAATGACCAGACATCCTCCAGCTTTTGTCTCCTGAGGGGCACCAGACAGGGATGCCCACTCTCCCCTTCACTTTTTGCAATTTTTATCGAACCTCTAGCAGCAGCACTTAGACAGGCTACAACAATTAAGGGCATAAAATGTAATAACGTAGAACATAAAATCAGTCTCTATGCGGATGATGTGTTGCTTTTTCTGCAAAACTCACAAATCAACCTCTCTGAGGTAATTACTCTAATAAACTGGTTTTCAAGAGTTTCAGATTATTCAATTAACTGGCCAAAATCTACAGTTCTTCCCATTAACTGCTCCTTCCATAATTCATCTTCTGCCCCACTACAATCTGGAAATATTAAATATTTAGGTATTAATGTTTCTCCTAAGCTTTCAGACTTAATTAAATTAAACCACATCCCACTTCTAAAGAAAGTAGAAGGCGATCTGACTAGATGGAAATCTCTAACCATATCACTCATGGGAAGGGTCGCCACTATAAAAATGATGATCTTGCCAAAAATAAATTACTTATTTTTAATGATCCCTAACAAACCATCACAAGATTGGTTCAGATCTCTGGATTCACATATTTCTAAATTCCTTTGGAAAGATAAACCCCCGCGCATCAGCTTAAAAACGCTACAAAGAACCAAGGATAGAGGAGGATTAGATCTGCCTAATTTTCACCAATACTTCTTAGCCAACAGGCTTCAGTTCATCTCAGAATGGTTAAAATGTACCCTCTTAGATGAGCCCTGGCTAGATGTTGAACAGGCACTATGCAATGATCTAGAGATTTCAGACCTACCATTTATTAGCTCAAACATCAAAAGACATGAATGCTTTAAAAGCATCAACATCAGCTTTTCTCTGACAGCATGGTGGGAGTTTCTAAAAATAACGGAGTCTTCATTAATCCCATGCAAACGTACACCTATCTGGAATAACCCTGACATATTACAAAACAATAATATGATTAATTTCCCAGAATGGAGTTGTAAAGGAATTAAATACTTAGAACATATATTAGAGGGAACAGAATTTATTCTATTTGACAGACTAGTTACACAATATGGGATCAACAAGAAAAGATTTTTAGAATATCAACAAATTAAATCCATAGTAAAAAAGAAATTTAACCTCAGTCAAGTTGAATTACAAACACCACCAAGTGTGGTTCAATTTCTTACTCTTAAATCCCCCAAACTATTATCTAAAATATACAGAACACTTTCTAAAATAGATGAATCAATATCCCTTCCTATTGCAAAGTGGGAAGCAGATTTATCAGTCAGCTTAGACCAAAACGTCTGGTCTCAGATTTGCTTAAAAACCTTTAAATTGATTAAAAATCCCAATCTGCAATTAATACAATACAAAATACTGCATAGAGTGCACTATACAGGTCATCGAATGTTTAAGATGGGCTTTACATCCGCCAACAACTGCTCACACTGTCAAGGCAATACACCAGACAGTTACATCCACGCTCTTTGGTTCTGTCCACCAGTGCAGAAGTTTTGGCACGAGATATGTGAGGACTTATCAAAGTGTCTGAAATGTAAAATTCCAACCTCCCCTTTAGTATGCTTGTTGGGAAATTTGGATGATGTCACTACAGAAATTAATACAGTCCACATGGTTTTTATTGCCCTATGCATCGCCAAGAAAACGGTCCTCATGAACTGGAAAAATAAAAATAATCTTAATTCTAGCCAATATAGAAACTATCTAATAGATCACATTAGTCTCGATATACAGTGGGGCAAAAAAGTATTTAGTCAGCCACCGATTGTGCAAGTTCCCCCACTTAAAATGATGACAGAGGTCAGTAATTTGCACCAGAGGTACACTTCAACTGTGAGAGACAGAATGTGAAAAAAAAATCCATGAATTCACATGGTAGGATTTGTAAAGAATTTATTCGTAAATCAGGGTGGAAAATAAGTATTTGGTCAATAACAAAAATACAACTCAATACTTTGTAACATAACCTTTGTTGGCAATAACAGAGGTCAAACGTTTACTATAGGTCTTTACCAGGTTTGCACACACAGTAGCTGGTATTTTGGCCCATTCCTCCATGCAGATCTTCTCAAGAGCAGTGATGTTTCGGGGCTGTCGCCGAGCAACACAGACTTTCAACTCCCGCCACAGATTTTCTATGGGGTTGAGGTCTGGAGACTGGCTAGGCCACTCCAGGACTTTCAAATGCTTCTTACGGAGCCACTCCTTTGTTGCCCGGGCGGTGTGTTTTGGATCATTGTCATGTTGGAAGACCCAGCCTCGTTTCATCTTCAAAGTTCTCACTGATGGAAGGAGGTTTTGGCTCAAAATCTCACGATACTTGGCCCCATTCATTCTGTCCTTAACACGGATCAGTCGTCCTGTCCCCTTGGCAGAAAAACAGCCCCATAGCATGATGTTTCCACCCCCATGCTTCACAGTAGGTATGGTGTTCTTGGGATGCAACTCAGTATTCTTCTTCCTCCAAACACGACGAGTTGAGTTTATACTAAAAAGTTCTACTTTGGTTTCATCTGACCACATGACATTCTCCCAATCCTCTGCTGTATCATCCATGTGCTCTCTGTCAAACTTCAGACGGGCCTGGACATGCACTGGCTTCAGCAGCGGAACACGTCTGGCACTGCGGGATTTGATTCCCTGCCGTTGTAGTGTGTTACTGATGGTGACCTTTGTTACTTTGGTCCCAGCTCTCTGCAGGTCATTCACCAGGTCCCCCCGTGTGGTTCTGGGATCTTTGCTCACCGTTCTCATGATCATTTTGACCCCACGGGATGAGATCTTGCGTGGAGCCCCAGATCGAGGGAGATTATCAGTGGTCTTGTATGTCTTCCATTTTCTGATGATTGCTCCCACAGTTGATTTTTTCACACCAAGCTGCTTGCCTATTGTAGATTCACTCTTCCCAGTCTGGTGCAGGTCTACAATTCTTTTCCTGGTGTCCTTCGAAAGCTCTTTGGTCTTGGCCATGGCGGAGTTTGGAGTCTGACTGGTTGAGGCTGTGGACAGGTGTCTTTTATACAGATGATGAGGTCAAACAGGTGCCATTCATACAGGTAACGAGTGGGGGACAGAAAAGCTTCTTACAGAAGACGTTACAGGTCTGTGAGAGCCAGGGATTTTCCTTGTTTGAGGTGACCAAATACTTATTTTCCACCCTGATTTACGAATAAATTCTTTACAAATCCTACCATGTGAATTCATGGATTTTTTTTTCACATTCTGTCTCTCACAGTTGAAGTGTACCTCTGGTGCAAATTACTGACCTCTGTCATCATTTTAAGTGGGGGAACTTGCACAATCGGTGGCTGACTAAATACTTTTTTGCCCCACTGTAGCCTCTGCCACCACATTAGATCAATCCCTCTGGGCTCCTTTGATCGGCTCCATCACCTAGCGGGGGTGGGGGGTCGTGGTTTGGTCCCGCCTTGGCTATTGTGGTTGATGTGGAGGTTGGGATGGGCTTAGGGCACCTGGAGGACCCCTAGAGACGTTATCCCTGGAGGGCTTAACCCGGGGGTTGTGTTCATAACCTGATTAGTTGCTCTGGTCGCTCTCAGAGGTTGTTCTCCTCGTGGCCGCGTACAGCGGGGCTGGAGGATGGTCTGTGCTGGCGGACGTAGGTTACTGGCCTGGTGGCCTGGCTGCCCCTGAGTGGATCCGGGGCGGGCGTGGGGGTTTGGGGTTCGGGGGTGCTTCGCCTCCGTGCTGGGGCTCTGGCTGGGCCTTGGGGGCTTCGGTCCTCGTCGGTGTGTCGCCGAGGTTGTGGGCGGGTGGGTGCACGGGGGCTCAGCTCTGGCGCAGGGGGCCTCTTGTGCATCGGCCTAACCGGGGGGCTCTTGAACTGGCAGGGAGGTTGTTCCATCTTTGCAGGAGTCCACTCTGCAGGTGGGGGAGAGACATAGGAGAGGTGGAGAATAAACTTAACCTGGGTGTCTGTGTCTTGTGTAGTCTGGAAGATGATTGAATGTTGGGGTGGGTACAGTTTCCTCTGCGGTGGGGTGGGGTGGGCTGCCCCGGGTCCTGTGGGGCTTGGCGGTGCTGCTGCCGTAGGCCCCGGTCTGGATGGGCCTGGGCTCCCTTGCCTTGGTGGATACCAGAGGACGGGGGTGCATATTGGGGTCAGCGGGGGAGCTGGCCCTAGGGAGGGACACCCTCCCCTCCCTTCTTTTCCTCCCCATCCCCGGCTGCCTCCCTCTTCCCGCTCCACCACACCCACCCACACAGGTAGGGCTTTGGGGTGCGGGTGTGTCACCAGGGTGCAGGGGAGACATTCCCCCCCCTCTGTCCTCTTCTGGCCACCTGTGCCTCAATTTTATCTCACAACTTAGACATCCACATTACTTACACTCTCATAACACACACATATATATATATATATATATATATATATATATATATATATATGGCCTTGAGGGTGGGCACGTTAACGGTGTCCAGTAGATGGTCTGTGTATTCAAACCTACCTCTGGCGCCGGTGCCCACCTCTCAATTTTAAATCCATGTAGACATTGAGGGTTCTCGGGAGGGGCCGTGCTAACACCTGCTGCTCTCTGGCAGCAGCACCATGCTCTCCCTTGTTTTAAATACACTTTAGAGCAACATGCAGCAACACTACACTTGAGCGGGAGGAGGGAGGTATGGGGTCTTAACACACCCCCGTTCTCTGCTAGCCATCGGGGCGGGGGGGCTGGGAAGAGATGCTGGCTGTCCGATTGGCCTCCCTGCTGCCGCGGAGCCTGGGGCGGTCTGCTTGCCTCCACCCCGGAGGGAAGGGTAACATCTCTTGGGTCTGGGTGCCGTTTCCATCTCTGGGGGTGAGGATACCTGGACCCGGGGTATAGAGTATGTTTGGGGAGTGTGATTGTGTGTACATGTCCATTTACATGTCCGGGTTTATTCCTACGTTGGGTGAGTGCTGAGTGTTTGTATATGTGTGCATGAGGGTGGGAATGCATGTCTGTGTCTGTGTGTGCCTGTTTGTCTGTGTCTATATGTCAGGTCGGGTCTTAGACTCCACCTCTCTGGGAACTCCCAGGCCCTCCAAAGTGTGGAGGCCTATCTCCCCTCACCACACTCCCTGCCGGTGACTGATGCCCTCAGGGGTCGGTGCATTGTTGGTTCTTGGTGTCCGGGGCTGGGCGCTCAGGTCATGTGCCAGCTCACTCCCGGTGGCTACTTGGCGGGGCCTGGCGCCTGCTGCTCGGTCAGGCCTCTTCCGGGGCGCGGGTGGCCCTCGGGCCTCCGGCCTCTGTGCCTGCGGCTCGGTTCACTCTGGCACAGCTGGCTGCCGGCGGAGCCGGCGGGCACGCCGGTGCAGCCCCCTCTAGCTTCTGCCCGGTGGCTACTGGGTGACCCCTCGTCTGGGGATCCTCAGCCCTTCCCATGAAGGTGGCACGGATGCCCCTCCGGTGGTCCTCCTTGGGCTCTTGCACTCTGGGGCCTCTGGATGTCTGGGGCCTGGATCTCCTCCATGCCTGCTTCATGCCCTGGGGGACAGGGCTATGGCTCTCTACATCCTCTAGCAGACCATTACATGGGGAAACCATTTGAATACAAGCGCGCCGATCCACACAGGTGTGCACACAGGTGTTCACTGTTCATAGACTTAAATCACACCTTTCTTGGCTGCTACTTCAAAGCACATTGTGCGCTGTCTGTGCTGCACAACAACATTCAATATTTAGTATTTACTGCTGTTTACACTTAGCTAGATTAATGCGATGGTGTTGTGTATAGTATGTTTCTTTGTTTTGTTTTTTTTGCTTGTTTTCTATTCTTTTTCTCTCAACAGGTGATCCCGGAGATATTTTTTCTTCCCCCCTTTTCTCACTGTCCCTCTCCCCTTCTGTTTTTCTTTTCCTTCCTCTTTCTTTCTCCCTTTCCTATCCCTCACTCATGTCTGTCCCGTCTGTAACAACTGAAAATAAAATAAATAATAAAAACAAAGGTCGATCAAATGGACCAATACGGCAATGCCATGATGATCCATTTGGCAAAATAAATCCATTGGGTATCCTTGTTGGTCTTCAGACAACAATTCTGACGGCTAAAGAACCAAATGGGACAGGCGGAAAAAAAAAAAGAAAAAAAAAAAAAAAGAAAAACTTAAGTATCCCGGATTTAAAAACACATTTTATTCATCAAATACAAAGGGACCCAATAGGGGAGTTGCAATTTTGATTTCAATTCAAATCTCTTTCCAGTTCTCTTCACAAATTGCAGATAAGGAAGGATGATATATTGTGGTAAAAGGAATCTTAGACTCTAAAGTAGTGACGCTACTTAATATTTACAGACCTCCTGGACAGGACAAATCGTTAATAAGGACCATATTTGATTTAATTGTTACGGAGACATCAGGTGTCCTGATATGTGGTGGAGACTGGAATGTACAATTACACCCTACCTTGGACTCCTCAAACTTATTAAAAAAGCAGAACCACTTTATGTAAGAAAGATGCTTAATGAGGTTGGGCTGATTGATGTGTGGAGAGAACTTCATCCTTCTTCAAAGGCATATACATTTTTCTCCCACCCGCATGGTGTCTACTCAAGAATTGACTATTTTCTTTATGTGCAATTAAGAAAGACCGAAGATAATAGAATGTAACATTGGACCCAGAGACGCTTCTGATCATTCGGCAGTACACCTAAAGATACATTTGGATATTAAGCCTAGAAACGTTGTATGGAGACTGAACACTGGCCTTTTGAATGACCGAAAATGTGAAGAATTTATTAAGAAAGAAGTTAATGAATTTTTAGAGGTTAATGACAATGGTGAAGTGTCACCGAGTACCTTGTGAGATACCGCGAAAGCAGTGCTCAGAGAAAAAATAATGTCGTCAGCAAGGAAGAAAAGGGAAGAAGAGAGGCAACAGACTATCATGTCAAATAAGTTGAAAGAATTGGAACAAGCACACATAGAATCAAGAGATGATACAATTTTAGAACAAATTAAAAATATTAAGGAGGTGCTAAACAATATTTTGGATAAACAAATAGAAGTCAAGCTAAAATATCTCAGACAAAACTACTATGAAAACGGCCCCAAAACAAAAAAAAATATTAGCATGGAAATTGTGCAAACAATTAACAGATAGAACAGTTACAAAAATTAAAAATCCACTTATTAAGACCTATTGCCATAAACCTGAAGATATGGAAGAATCTTTTGCGTTATATTACAAAGAGCTTTACACTCAAGCCCAAATAATGGATTCATCACTAGTGAAAGGATTTCTGGAGTCTCTAGATTTGCCTTCCATAGGAGAAGAACAAAACAAAATGCTAACTCAAGAGGTTACTAAAGCAGAACTTGATAAAGCTATATCTAGGCTGAAGACCAACAAGGAGGAGATGGATTCCCTGCAGAATGATTTACGTGGCATAGGGACCTTTTGTCACCAATGCTGTTAAAATGTTTTAATTATATCTTGAAGGGAGGAGAGACTCCAGTATCCTGGAAACAAACTATCATATCCGTGATTCCAAAGGAGGGAATGGACAGATCAGAGTGCACCTCATATAGACCTATCTCAGTCTTAAACATAGATTACAGAATATTTACTTCAATCATCGCAAAAAGACTGGAAAATGTTATTCCTGACTTGATTGACCATGACCAAACGGGTTTCATAAAATATAGACAAACACAGGATAATGTAAGAAGAGCACTATACCTAATCAATATTATGAGTCAAAATCAATTTGAATCAGTCGCTATGAGTTTGGATGAGGAGAAAGCCTTTGATATGGTGCAATGGGAATTTCTTTATCTAGTACTAAAACAGTTTGGATTCAAAGAGCAGATCATAGGCTGCTTAAAATCGCTATACATTTGTCCAACTGCACGGATTAAAATTAATGGAAATCTGTCCAGGACTATTACACTGGAGAGAGGATGTCGCCAGGGGTGCCCCCTAAGCCCTACCTTGTTTGCACTTTTTATAGAGCCCCTGGCACAATGTATTAGAGAAGACCAGAAAATCAAGGGCATTCAAGTTAAAGGAGTGGAGTATAAAATATGCTTATATGCAGATGACATACTTTTGACCAAATCCAGACTCCAGACTTCCCAAACTGATGATGTGCCTTGAACAGTTTAGCCAATACTCAGGCTACAAATTAAATATACACAAAACCCAAATTCTAACTATGTACCAAAAGAAAATATACGTAAAATGTATGATTTCAATTGGAATACTAACAAATTGACATATCTTGGAGTCATCATACCAAAGGATTTGACAGAAATTTATCATTTAAATTATAATGCCATCACACAAAATATAAAAGTGGACTTGGGAAGATGGGCACCTTTGACAATTGGTCTGTATGGTAGAATAGAAATGGTTAAAATGAATGTTTTACCCCGTTTGTTGTTTCTTTTTCAATCCCTGCCAATTGAAATTCCCGTGAAATAATTTACTGAGTGGAAAAGAACGATCTCACAATTTATTTGGCAGAGTAAAAAACCCAGGTTACGACTTAAAACTCTACAGTTGCCAAAAGACCAAGGTGGATTATCCTTACCCAGCCTGGAGGACTATTACAATGTGGCACAGCTTCAGTATTTGGTTAGAATATGTGATAACAGATATGAAGCAAAATTGAAAGATTTGGAACTTGCTCAATTGGATATACCTCTACAGTCTTTACTGAGTGATATAAGTCTACAGAAAAAACATATGTGTAAATTGCATGAGTGCACCAAAGTAGCCTTAAATACATGGACTAAACAAAGTAAAAAATTCAATTTAGAAATGAAAATGCGAATCCTAAGGTGGGTGGGATATGATACCAGTTTTACACCAGCACATTTGGACGGGGTGTTTAGAGAATGGACTTGGAAGGGTATTACAGCATACTGTAAAATCTCAACCAAAACAGACATGGACAGCTTCCTACAACTCAGTGAAACTTACGGGTTAAATAAAACAGACTTTTACAGATACTTACAATTGAGACACCATTTTAATAAAAATATTAAAGTTGCAAGGGATTATTCTGAGGAGGGGGGGCTCATTGATATGTTTGTCGACACATATAAAGGTAAAGTACATAAAAAGCTGATCTCGAAACTGTACTCATGTTTACAGTCATACAGGACCCATTAAATCCTAACTATTAAATCCTATTGGGCCGAAATACTAATGAGGATTAAAAATGTAATGGGTTTTGAGATTGAGCTTTGCTTTGCTACAATATATTTGGGAAATGTACCAGTTGAGATGAATACGAAAGATAAATATCTTTTTAAAAATATTCCTGGCAGCAAGTAAAAAAGCAATAACTAGAAGATGGCTGGACAAGGACCCACCAACGGTTGGAGAGTGGTCAGCCATAGTAAAAGACATTTGTAAAATGGAAAAGATGACCTTTTCTCTAAGACTCTGTAAAGACAAAGATATTGGTCAAAATGGTTTTCGAGTATGCAAAAGGGTAGAGAATGGGTAGAGAAAGGATCTTATCCAATCCCTGCCCATTCTGTTTTCATTTAACCTGATTTTCCGGTGCTCGACTGGTCTTAATACCTTATGATGCTGAATGGACACTTGTATAGACATGCACAAAAATATGTCAAAGGGTATACGTGCATGAGTGTGCATGCGTGTACATGTAGATGTGTATTATGTATGTATATGTAGATGGGTAGATGCTTGAAGGTGTGTGTGAGTATGTACATAGACGTGGGTATGGGGGTATATACAAACAAGCAAGATGCACGGTGTCTCTCCAAGTGAAAAAACTACTTTTTAGTAACTTCCCATAGCCCTGGGTGAACCCCTCCCTCCATTATTTTTTTATATAAGTATAAAAAAATAAAAATAAAAATGGCCCAGCATTACAAAACAAACCCTTAAATGGACCAAAACTGGAAGTCCAAAAATGACATAAATATGACATCAGTCCGGCATCACTTTGCGCAGTGGGTCATTCACAACAATAATCATGTCAAAGCCCTTTAAATTGTAAGGTAAAGAGATATAGTTTTACAGAGAAAATCCCATAACTAAGAGTAGGGGAGACCTGAGATAGTTGTAACGTGGGTCAGTTGTAACACTTCTAATTTCTCCTACCAGGGCTAAGTTTCAAATCATGTGATTCATTCTGTATATGCCCAATTCAGTTCTTCTATCACTTGTGAAAAATCAGCAACCTCTGACAAACACAGACAATTTAAGAAGAAAAAAAAACTAATTTGTAAAAAAAGTATTTTCTTTTTTACTTTATGTCATTTTCTAATAGCATTATCTGCTTTGCAGTTAAACTAAAACTTAAAAAATCAAACTTAAATCATGTTATTTGCATGTCTATGGGGATATGGTCTGTGCATGTCTTTAATGCTAATGTTTTAGCCATTAGCTGTAATGTTAGCTAGATCGTGGCTATAGGAGTCTGGGTCAGTTGTAACAACCATGCAAATGTTACAACTTACCCCACTATTACTTTAACTCTTTTTATTTTGTTGCTGTATTTGAATTACAGTATGCCTAGTTCATGGAAAAGAAAGACTGACCAAGGGGTGCTTCTCAGTATTTTGGAGAGAGCATCAAATGATGTTAGAAATCAGGGAAAGTCCAACAAATCTGTGGCAAAAAATGTATGGCATTTACCATGTCACTTTGCACAGATTTTGTAAAGAGAGGAAGAAGCTGGAAGAGCAGGGATCAAGGGAACTCCCACGTGTAGGATACCATAGTGGAAAGAAGGTCTCACTGATGAACAAGAGAAATAATTAACAGAATACCTGATGAGAGCTGCAGATGCATTTTATGGACTATTTGAGGTAAGCAGATAGGAAGTGATAAAGGATAAGACAAGGGAAAGTTAGAAATTTGTAATGGTGGCAATTTAAAATATAGTATATCAGAAATAGTAACATATTTTGTGATTAAAATTACAGGTAAAAGAACTGTCGTATCAGCTTGCAGTTAAACATGGATGCAAATATCCAAAGTCATGGGGCAATTTCTCAAGGGCTGGACCAGACTGGTTCTCAGCCTACATGAAACGAAACCCAACTTTGTCCATTAGAAGTGCTGAGGCTACAAATCTGGCACGGGCCACCAGTTTTAATAAACACAATGTAGCAATGTTTTTCAAAAAATCTGATGAAGTGCTAAAGAGACACAACTTAACTGCAAATGACATATGGAATATTGATGAGACTGGCATAACAACTGTGCAAACCCTGGACAGAGTGATTGCAAAACGTGGCAAGTTGGAACAAGTTGGTGCAATGACATCAGCAGAGAGAGGTTCACTGGTCACCCATGTATGTGCAGTTAATGCCATTGGCAACACAATTCCTCCAATGTTTGTGTTCCCATGCATACGTTATGCAGACCACCTTGTCAGAGATGGACCAGTAGGAAGTGTTGGTAGTGGAAATAAATCAGGATGGATGCAAGAAACAGAGTTCCTCATCTTTCTGAAGCACTTTGCAAACCACACCAAGGTCAGCCATGAAAAAAAGGTGATTCTTCTCATGGATAACCACAGTTCACACCTGTCATTTGCAGCCATTGACTTCTGCAAGAGCAATGGAATTGTGATGCTCACATTTCCCCCTCACTGCAGTCACAAACTCCAAACACTCAACAGGGGTGTTTGTGGCCCACTGAAAAAGACGGTGAACAGTGCTAGTGATTCCTGGACGAGAATGAATCCAGGAAAGACCATGAAAATATATGAAATACCAGGTCTTGTCAGGATGGCACTTCCAGCAGCAGCTACGCCAACGAATATACAGCCTGAATTCCACTGCTGTGGAATTTGGACATACAATCCAAACATATTTATGGAAAGTGACTTTGCTCCATCACAGGTCACAAATCGTCCTTCTCCAACAGTCCATATGGACATTTCTTCAGCTGACCAACAGCCCGCTCCTCTTGCTGCTCATCTCACTAGTCCAATAGCTGACGATGTGACCACTCCTCCATATGGTCACATCACCAGTCTTCTCACTGACCACCAAACTGCTCCCTTATCAGGCTGTGATGAAAACCCACAGACCTACTTGGGCTTTAACCCAGAAGATGTGCAGACCTTACCAAAAGCTGGACCTAGAAAAACCCCTTTAACAGGAAGAAAAAGTAAAAAAAAACAGCAATACTCACTGTTACACCAGTTAAGATGGCCCTTGAAGCAGACCAGAGAAGGCGGAAAATAAGTTTCCCAAAGAAGAGGCTGTGCCAGAAACAAGGCCACTCCCACAAACCTAAAACAATCCTAGCTTTCCGCATCACGAACAAAAAATCTGAAAATGAATAACACTGAACAGGACACAGATTCCTCAGATGCTGATGAGAATTTCTGTGTTGTGTGCATGAAAAACTTCAATAACTCAAAGCCAAAAGAAGCTTGGGTTAAGGTCCTGACCTGTACTCTGTGGGCTCAAGAGGCCTGCACTCCAGGACAGCCATACATCTGTCACCACTGTGATTCTGATGGTGATTAAAAACTTGACACAAACACATACACTTCAGTTGATGAAGCTCGTGCACAACTACATTTTTCCAGCTTCATTATTATGTTCAAATGTTAGTGCATGAGTCGTAGGTTACAATGCCCACTGAGCCAATGAGGCCAGACTCAATGAAGGACAACCAAAATTAATGAAATATTCAGTTGGTGAAAAGTTGTCTTTTTTTATTAGAATATGTTCAAAAGCTATATTTCTGCACTCTGTCACACACAAATAGCCATATAAACGTTTATAAGTGCTGTTGAGAATAGATTCCTTAATGTACATCAAAGTTAAAGAGAATATAGTTGTGATTGCTTGCAACATTATAATATTGTGGTAATGGGTGTAAGGATACAAAATATAAAATAGGCCTGGGATGGGAACAAAGAACTGAGGTGCAGGGCAGAAGGACAATCAACCCCCACCCCCAGGGCATGAAGCAAGAGTTACTGAGGCTGAGGGGCAGACAAAGGGCAAACAGACACTACCTTAAAAGGAGATGGGGGTCAGGGTGTCAGCACCCTTGGCCACTGTACTAGTGTATTTCCATTGTGGGGGTGTTTACTGTAGGGGGGAGGAGACCAGAGGTTATAACTGTAACTGTTGTGTGGAGTTCTTTAGATCAGCCTTTAGCATAGGACTGCATAGGAATGCAGTGTGCTGATCTCCAGATGCATCTGTAAGAATAATGGGAAATAAAAGGATTGTGTAAAACATGGAAACATCTCAGCGTGATCTCTACCAGGACCAAAAGAATCACAGAGACTGATGTTGTCTCAACAGTGCATTCAGGTGTTGAATAAAAAAGGATTATGTGTTAAGATTTTGTCAGTACCCTTATTTTGTTGTGTTACATCTCACCCCAGGGTATGTTACAACTAACCCAGACAATGGGGTTAGTTGTAACATTTCACTCATTGTGTTTGAGACCATGCTGTGCGATTAGCAACTGCATTGCAGAGAAATGTAAATATTTTGCATTGCATTTCAAATCCACTACCTTAAAAGCGCTCCTAGCTACAGACAGAAATGTCAGAAATGTTACAAGTCTCCCCAGTCTTTAAAAAAAAAAGCACTTTAAAAATAAAGGAGAACTGGGAGGAAGGTTCAAGCCCAGCTAAGAAGGAAATTCAGAGCATTGTGGACCTGAGAGCAAAGCTGCACACATTGAGGAGGTTGTCACGAGAGAATTTTCTCCAATAACATCAGCAGTGCCTGTACAACAGATGGGCTAGACTCTGGCAATTTTCACAGGGAGACAATGACTTTATATATCCCCTTCTAGCTCAGACTTACTCGCCAAATGGGGGCCGGCTAGGCGGACGTCTCTCCAACCTTAGTTTGGCAATTGGTGTATAGGCAGAGTGTGATTTGTGGTTCAGCTGCAGGGGGTTAGAGGGGTGGAGCAGCAGGTTCAGGGGACAGTGCCAAGGAAGGCCGGCTGGCACAGCTTACATCCATCATGCTAACCACGGCTTCCCTACTTCCGCAACTGCCATTTTTTTGAAATATTTAAATTCAGTGTATTTCAATTCAACTTCACATGTAACTGTAAGGCCAAGATGAATAAACTTGAATTTTATGAGTAAACACATACAGGTAAGGTTACAGTTACATTACAATTTAGCGCATGTTAAATAAGCATTACTTCAGTAACTAGTGTTGCTTTTCAAATTAAGTATTTTACAAGAAAATAATTTTTGGCCTTAGAGTAGTTTTGTTATAAGACTTCCCTTGCATAGTGTAATAGAGTTGAAACTTCCATATGAAGTGGTAGATGAGAATCTACTTCTGATGACAACCTGCTGCCTGTTCAGATGTTACAATTTCTTTTTCAGTGACATGAGAGATTTGAAAAAAACTCAGGCACAAACAAAAATTCGTTATTCAGAATAATCAAATAGAACAGGGTCCAGAGACATCAGCATAAAAGAGCCTGGTTACGGTTTAAATGATTTTCACATGAAGTTTCAAAATGCAGTGCAGCTCTATTGCTTATGGGCTAAAAACCTGATGCAGGGTACATGAAGAAAAAGCCACTTAAAATATTGAACTAAGGGAGATGACTGGACACACAACGGAGCGCATGTGAAGGGGTAGCTGGCATGGAGGAGCCACACACCGTTTAGCAGTTAGCAGCAGGTTTGGTGGCATGCGGGATTTAACTGGCACAGAAATGTACAGCAGACCAGGCTGAGAACTGGGCATGAGGACAGGGAAGGAAAGTTAGCCAGAGGCTTGGCTTTCATGAAGTACTGCAGGGTGCCTTATTAGGTGTTTGTCAGTTCTGCTGAAGTTGCCAAGTAATACTGCTACAACCTAATGGCTACAGCTGTCTCATAGCGTGATTCAAACTAAAACAGCAAAACCCAAAGATCAACTTTCCATTCTGTAAATTATTTATCAGCTACAGTTAAACAAACATACTCATGTTTTTTTGTCTGTAAACATATATTATATATTTCACTGTCCTGTTAGTGTGTTACTCAGTGCATTATTTGCTCCCTTGGCTGAGTTTATTCTGTTTGACTTTAGGGCTGATTTTGGTAAAGCTGTCAGTCGGGTCGGTCCAACAACAGATGGTCCTTACTGACCTTGAGTCCTGAAATAATAATAATAATAATTCAATGCAAATTGTGATAGTAAAACTCAAAATATAACAATAAGTAGCACATTTCCTCACATTCTAAAAAGTATTAAACAGGACATAAAACTGCATCTGTCTCTGTTGCAGGATGCGTCATCCTCCAAAGTCTATTATACAAAAAAAATCCCAACAACAACATGTCCCTTACACCTAAATTAAAAGTTAAAATCATAACTGATTCTGAAAACATGGAGTCAATCCCATTCACAATGTTGGGACTTGAGATAGTAATTGTTTAATTATATTTGTGGATTGCCAGTTGTGCTGGGTTCCTGCTGTATTGAGCCTGTTCTTCATTTAGTCCAAAGTGGAGCTCGCCGCCAAGAACAAGTGAGCAATCTAGGTGTTCAGATAGTGCGCTAAAACAAAAATGGAAGAATGAGGGGTCATATACACTTACAATACATAGCTTTTTGTTAAGTGTATATATATAATTTAATGACCAGAAATCTACTCTCTGGATCTATAACTGTGTTGAGTACTGTGAAATGTTTGTGTTAAAATTGCTACACCCTTTGTCTCATTCCTCAGTTCTAAAATGAAAACTTTCTTAGAAACCAGCATTCAAAGAAAAACTTCAGAACTTCACAATTTAATTCAACTCAATTTCATACAGCACCAAATCACAACAACAGTAAGCAAGAAGGTACTTAATATTTTTTGGTAAAAACCCTACAATAATAAAGAGAAACTTAACAATCACACGACCCCCTCTGAGCAAGCAATTCTGGGACAGTGGGAAGGAAAAAACCCCTTTTAAAAGGAAGAAGCCTCCGGCTGAACCAGGGTTAGCAAGGGGCGGGGCCATCTGCTGCGATCGGTTGGGATGAGAGAAGGAAGACAGGATAAAGACATGCTGTGGAAGAGAGACAGAGGTTAATAACAGGTATAATTTAATGCAGAGAAGTCTATTAATACATACTGAGTGAGAAAGGTGACTGAAGAAGAAATACTCAATGCATCATGGGAATCCCCCGGCAGCCTACATCTACTGCAGCATAACTAAGGGAGGATTCAGGGTCACCTGATCCAGCCTTTACCAGAAATCTCATCAAAAAGGAACATTTTAAGGATAATCTTAAAAATAGTGAGCATGTCTCTTGCCCGAATCCAAGCTGAGAGCTGGTTGAACAGAAGAGGGTTCTGAAAACTGAAGGCTCTGCCTCCCATTCTACTTTTAAATATCCTAGGAACCAGTTCCTTCAGTTCTGTTTTTTGAGAGTTGGTGATCCTTCTGCTTTGCTTTTAGTTTTGGTTCCTTTGTCTTGATTCTGTGATTTAATTGAGCTGTGTCTTGTTCTCCCCAGCTGTCCATATTTCCCTGATTTATAGTGTAGGACTTTCAATAACAAACTTCAGTTTGTTTTTTTATGGGAGGGTGGTGTCACAGCTCTAGTAGGTCTATGTGCTGTGTGGGAGTTCAGCTGCCATTTGTTTCTCCTGAGGAGCCACTGCACAGCTGGCTTCATTCAGCAATCAGCCATCAAGCAGTGTATAAGCTAGTGAAGAGCTGCTCAGTGAGTGGGTGGGCCAATCTTGGGGAGTGAACTTTAGTGATGTATTCTGTCTGTATATCCTGCAGAATATGACAGAACACTCTGACCCTCATGGACCCAGCAAACACAATATCAGAGGAGCTCAGTGGGGAACTGAAAGGGCTGGAAGATAAATATTCACATCCATAAATCCACTGATTTTAAAGACCATATTAGGTGCAATAAGTGTCATGGATGCCATCATCAAGAAGAACCCATATTTCTGAAACTAAAGCAAAAACCTTTTATCTTTTTAATGAGAGCTATAGAGATTTAGCCCAGGAGAATAAACCAGCTGTTCTCCAACGATCCAAGATGTAGTGTCAGTGGCAGAGTTGGAACAGCCCCACCAACACTGGAGATGGAGCCATTCTGGAAGAGCATATAGGAGAAAGACGTAACCCATAACATTAATGCTCAGTGGCTACTTGAGCTATAAGCAGAGCATGGCAATCTAAGTGAACAGGATCCAGTAAATATCACAGTGGGAGACCTTCAAGACAGTCTCGGGCATTAAGTGTTGGACAGCACCAGGCCCCAACATCATTCACACTTACTGGTTAAAGAAGCTAACTGCACACCATCAGCGTTAACTAGCTGCCAATGGATATGCATATGCGTATTGTAGGTGCATATGGAGATGCACCTGCAGTGTTGGGAAGGTTACTTTTAAATGTATTCCACTACAGATTACAGAATACAATGCCCAAAATGTATTTTGTAACGTGTTACGTTACTCAATGAGAGTAACGTATTCTGAATACTTTGGATTACTTAATATATTACCATGCTTTTTTACAACTACATGAATGTATTATTGCTGTGTGATTTACTACTGAAGGTTACTCGCCATACCAATACCAACTAGATTTTTAAATCTTAATATGAAATGAGTAACAGTAGGTTGCAGCGATATCATATAGAAAACTATTCCGCGTGTATATAAAACAGTAGTGATGGTAAATTTGATTCTTTTTACTGAGTCGAGTTTTAATGAGTCACTCACCAAAGTGAATCGGGTTTTTTGAGTCATTTGATTCACTGAGTCAGTTGACCAGAGAGTGCAAAAAATTTATATTTTCACTCAAACTTAATTTGTTTCTCTTTTCATGTAAATCCTACTGCTAAGATGAATGATTCTAAAAAAAAAAACAAAACTATTTTATAGAGCAAAAAAGAGCAAAAAAAATTCTAAAATTAAGCAATTTCCTATCAAAATTGCTTAATAAACATTTATTTTGTTTATTTGTATTTTATTAGTATTTTCCTTAAATGTGTTAAATATATATTTTCTCATCTAAATATCCACTGAGCTGTGAGCCAGGGGGCGGTAATGCGCCTTAACATTGGTTGCCAACCTAGAAGAAGAAGAAGCTGTGAGCCAGGAGGGAGGGGGTGAGTGAGTGAGTGATTTGTTCGCTCTATGATTCAGCACAGGAGGGAGGGGGTGAGTAGCTCAAATGTGCTGTTAGCATGTTAGCAGAGCAATGCTACTGTGAACCGAGGAGCTATTTTCTTGATGTCTTCTACTCAGGGTTTTTTCTTCCAGTTCAGAGCGAAATGCTTTTGTTAAGAAACTGGCTGTTGTTTTTCCCCCCCACAATTTTAGTTATAAGCTAGATATATTTCTACTAATGGAATTAGTTTGCTAACAGCAACAGGGATGAGTCAGTTGGGCTTCTGAATCATGATTCACGAGTCAGTAAAGTGATTCTCGAGTATTGAACAATTCGTTCACGAATCGAACATCACTATAAAACAGGTCCGCGGCTCCGAACCGTAGTAAAGGGACCTCTGGCTAATACGGGCTTTTAGCCGAAAACTAGCTTTACTCTGTTGTCTGGGTCAACTTTGCTAGCGAGAGACAAAGAGAGGCGTTGAAAGGCTGCTCCAACAGAACTTATTGTTTCGGAGTGTTGAGATTGGAAATTTATATTTTTAATCTTATTTGCTGATTATATTGTTTTATGTATAAAAGAAAGCCAGCTTTGAGACATGGGCTGTATCCCAATTCAGGGTCTGCAGCCTTAAAGGCTGCATTTTAAGGCCGATTACGTCACAGTGGCGCGCTGAAGGCTGTCCCAATTCAAAGGCTGCTCGAAATGCAGCCCTCAAATGTGTCCTTCATTTCCATGAATTTTAAGGCTGTGCCGGTGTAGCCTTCGTGGCCCAACATATCCCACAATTCATAGCGCGGCGGTGGGTGTGGATAATTTTGCCGCAGACGGCAGAAGCGGAGTGGCCGAAGAGTAAACTGTGAAAAGTAAGTACTGAACATTATGTCACTTATTTATGTGCAAATGTTTAATAATGAAGAACATTAAAACATTACTGTTGGCCACATGTCGGCAGAGTTATGTGACATTAGTGATGTTTGTACGTTCAGCTTTTACTTGGTTTTAAAGCCTTTAAAATCTAATAATACAACAGTCGACCTTAATCTTACAGAGAATGTGATGATTTTGTGGATAATTAAAGTCAGTCATATATCCACAAACACAACAAGCTGAAAGTCAGTGATGCTGCTCGGTTTGCAGTCCTGAATATCACGGCACAAGCAGGATTCACTGCACTGTTAATGTTAGCTCTGTTATATTGCTGCCTCTGTTCGGTGGTGTCGAGCCAAACGGACTTTAACGTGTGTTTGAACGAGCTGACGGTTCACTCGTTAAGCTGAAAGAAAGATGCTTTAATCACAGCAGTCACACATGTGTCCACTGTACCAGCTGGGAACTCTTCTTGTTTAGCACTCATAATAACACAAACACTAAATCCTCCTGTTTGTAGCAGTGTGTACACCTGAGACTGTCACCTGTGTGTCTGTCCTGCACTCTCTCTCTGTTTCTTTCTCTCTGATTGTGGAATAAAAGTATGAACATGTGTTTATAAGTTACACTTGTGTTTGAATCTTGCAGCTTATCACACATTTGATTTCCATGTGTGACGACTGCAAGTGTCCAGAGTGAGGACAGACTGAGGGACCCACTGCTGCACATCATCTGTGAGGCTTTGCACCCCTGATGATCCACCAGGACAAACTCAGCAGTGTGTGAGGAAGAGGAGGAGGAAGAGCCAGCAGCAGCTGACAGATGGACAGAATAGACAGACTGTTCCTGTTTGTGAAGGACTGCTAGGAAAGTTTAACATCACTAATTGTCTGTCCTGAATCAGTCTTATTAGGTAATGTTCAAATAATGTTATCATCCAGTGTTTTCAGTGTGGGAGAAAGTACTCAGGGCCTTCAAGTTACACACTATGAAAGGCAGCAACAAGTTTAATGTTCAGAAACCTAAAGTATTAGTGATGGGATTTCCGGCTCTTTTTAGAGATCCGGCTCGTTCGGCTCGGCTCACTAAAAAGAGCCGGCTCTTTCGGCTCCGAACCGGCTCTTCAGGTTGTTTTATTGCTTTAATTATTTAATCATTAACAATAATATAAAATTATGCAGAAAAGGAATTACTAATGTAAAAAAAGTGGTTTTATTTATATATGTTTATATATGGCCCCTAGAGACAAAGCACGTACAAACTCTAAAGCATATACAAACTCCAGAAAGCACATACAAACTCCAAAACACTTTTCTAGCGTTAACTGAACTTCCAAAACAGAGCTACCCAGATCACTTAAATTACACAATTGAAAGCATGTGTGTATTGTTTGTGTATTTATAGACAAGCACTCATATTTATTCAAATAATTAAAAAAATAAATAAATTACCTGTTACTACCACACACCAAATCCGGTTGTTGATACTTCCTGGCTTGTGTAGCCACTAGGTAACAAAAGCTCAACACTGCGCCCTAACATCCTGGAGCACTTCTGTTGTCTTTTGTACGTGATTCTGAGTTTGTACGTGCTTCTGAGTTTTTACGTGTTTTGGAGTTTGTACGTGCTTTTTCTCTAAGGGCCACCATAAATATACTTTATTTATTCACTCCACATAAAATGTAATAAATAAATCATATAATACAAAGAACAACTATTTACATTTTAAACTTTTAACTATTTAAATTTTCAGCTTTTTCCTTTTAAACAAATTTAACGTGAAACAACACAAAACACTGCAAACCACAACACAATTAAATATAAATTAAAATATTAAAACAAAAAGAAGATGCACATTCTCTGTCATATGGGCCTGCATGATTTCTGAATCCTTTATCATCTGCAACTGAAAATAGTGGATGATTACTATACCTTTCTAATGTGACGTTGTTGTCCCTCGCTCTCTTTCTCTCTGGCTCTGTTCCTGTGCTACTGCGAGTGTAACTAACGCCCCTCCCCCCTCTGCCCAGCGCAAAGTACAGGCCGCGCGTGCGGAGTTTAGCGGAAAAAAGGGCGAGAGAGAGGGTGAGAGAAAGAAAAAAAAAAACCTCACGGCTCCCAATAAGGAGCCGGCTCGCGTCGTTCACTTCAAAGAGTCGGCTCTAAGAGCCATTTCGTTCGCGAACGACCCATCACTATAAAGTATGTATCAGCAGCAGAATGGAGCTAAAAATAAATGTTTGTTTCAGTTCTATGAAGCTTTGAGTATTTTGGATTAGTAGCACTGCTGTGTTTGTTGCATCATATTGCTGTAATTGTTTATATGCTTTATATATTCTGAGCTAAGTTGATCTATAGTGTTACATCATATTCTATAAGGATGTTATGTGTTTGTAGACTTTCTGCCCAGTTTGACCCATTTAGCAGAAGTCAGCCTGTTTAAGGCTCTGATATCTATTCTGTGTGACTTAAAGCAGTTATGACATGGTCTGATTTTCTCACCCAATAAAGGAATATTTCATATATCAGTCTACTCTTCATTCTATCAGACACAGTTATCACAGCTCGTACAATTGCTTTTTACACATATACGTAAGTATTGAGCCAAATTTAGTAATGCCAACATACTGAAGGAACAACATTTATATATAATACATCTATATATACACTTTCAAAGATACTTGAGTGTCTTTGAGTGAAGATTTAAGGTGATAGGACATAAATAGCTACAACTTGTGCTTCCGACCTTGGGTCGTGTGTTGTGTGCTAAGGTCTCCATATCCAGGATATGTAAAATAAAGATCATTTTTAAAGTAAAAGACCACTTTGAGCCGTGTCTTTCTTGGCCCTGAAGAATCCAAAAGAACCAGAATTTAATAGGAGGAAAACATGAAAACAGTCGAGTCTTAATAGCTTACTTACAACTGGGCTCATCAGGCACTCTTTTTGGCTGCAAAATTTATTATTATATTTACATACTTCCAGCTCCCGTTTCTGCTCGTTACTCCCCAACACAACACAAGCCTGATCTATAACTTCTCTAGATTTCATTCCAAATCTAGCATCCTGAGACTTTATGCTAAGCAGAAGGATGGTGGCTGAGGACTAGTGAGTGTCAAAACTATTACCCAGGATGAAACAGCAGAGATTCATGAGAACATCAGGTAGATGTCACAAGTAATAGTCTGCTTAGTGAATATCTAAGGCAGCAGAAACCTGAGAAAGAAGAGGAGCAAAAAGAGGAACCATGATGGAAAGACAGGCCTCTGCATGGGATGTACCACCGGCAGATAGAAGAATTAGCTGATACTGAAAAATCCTACCAGTGGCTGGACTGAAAGCCAGCACAGAGAGACTAATCATGGCAGCACAGGAACAAGCTCAAATCACAATATCTATAAAGGCACATACCCCACCAGGCAAGACCCCCGGTGCAGGGTGTGGAAAGATGCCCCTGAGTCAATCCAGCACATAACAGCAGGGTGCAAGATGCTACAGATGCAATGCATACATGGAACGCTATAAGCAAGTGGCTGGCATAGGATACAGGAACATCTGTGCCGAGAATGGTCTGAAAGTCTGAAGGTCAAAATGGGATACGGACTTCCTGATACAGACAGAGACAAACTGATGATGACTAACCAAACACACAGAGTAGTTTTGCATAGACAGAGGAAGACAGTTGTAGTAATTGATGTAGCTTTACCAAGAGATGGCAACATCAGAAAGAAGGAGCATGAGAAGCTTGAGAAATACCAAGGGCTAAGAGAAGAGCTAGAGAAGACATGAAATTCCAACCAGTAACAAGCCATCCAATCCACACATGCAAAGAAGTCAAACCAATGATGTCCATATATTAATCCATGTGTAATAATGAGAAATGACATGGAAAAAGTATTTAAGACATGAAGAAAATGAGGTGCAAAAAGACACAGCAAGTCATGATACCAGCTGAAATCTACCAGTAATTAGAAAGCACTCCTACCACTTAGTGCAAATTAATATCAGCTGGTCCAGTCCCAACCAATGGCCTAAAAAAGCTGCTGCATTACCAAGGTGTCAACCAAGAAACGCCTCACAGTGGGTAAAATCAATGAGCTCCACCTTATTGTTATAGAGTGGTTAAAATAACTATTGAACACATCACCATTTTTTATACATTTCTAAAGGTACTAGTATGTTGTGTATATGACACACAACCTTATATAGTAGAATGGCCATATGAAATTATCTCGCTAATTCTGCCAGTTGTAAACCTCCAATAAACTACATTTGTCAAATAACTGCTTTTGGTTCAAAAGTACAATATTTGCCGATTAACTGTATTGGGGTTAAAGAAAAAGTAGTACATCAAAACTTACTAAAAACAAGCTCAACTCACAATAATCGAATTTATTGCTCATGCATTTCACTCTTCAAACAGTTCAAATGATCCAAATAATCTCATTCCACACTGTCAGCACCGGCTGTAGTGGAAGGCTGATTTGATTATGCATTCTAGCAGCATACAGCACACCAGTGTTTGTGCATACACTAGCACCACTGTGCCTTTGTGAATGAACATGTGCATATTTATATTTGTCTGACTGACCTCGTCTAGCTCTAATTTGAGGTTTCCGTTTGATTTAGAGCTACTCCATAAATATGTATACTGCAAATTCTGCACCAGGTTGCAAGCCAGATTCACCAGCATGATTGCAGTCACTCTTTCTCTGTGCACTCAGCAGTTAAATCAGCTGAGAGTGCCAGTGCGCAAGAGCATAATGAAACCACTGGTTAACGGATTTTCAGCATTTTTCAACCTCTCCTCTCCACATGAGGGCCCTTTCTTACCTCTGAGTCTCCTAACACCAACCTAGAGTCTACCTGTTAATTGAATCTGCCACAGAATTATTATTGTTGTCTTTAATATAAAGCAACTTGTACCACTGTAGGTGATTTGGAGCTATGTAAATAAATTGATTTTAATTGGATAATTATTTTGATAATCTACTGGTTCGATAGTTGGTTGAAAATTTACCTTTGCACCATCCAGTCTGATTATGAAATAAATGAAGTGTTAGTTGAGGTAGTCTACTTTTATTAATGCCAGACAGTTGTTTTTTTCCAAGTTATTGGCCTGTTCTTTGATATGATCCAGCAGAAATGAAGCAAGGTGCTCATCAAGGCTTTCACTAGGTCTGCATGTCGAAGAAGAGGAACAAGTTTTCCTCACTTGGCCTAAATCAGCAAGTAAGCAAAATGAAATTATTTGTTGACATTAAAGTATTTATCTTGCAGACAGAGTAGGTACATTAGTACTGGAATACCTGTTGAAGTGTTGATTTTTTTTTTTCAATAATAGACAAAGATAACTAAGTAAATTTAAAGTTTTCATTTATTATGAGGAAAATGCTATCCACACCTACCTGTCCCTATGTGAAAAAGTCATTTTGTCACAATGAATGAGCGGAATCAATCACAGGACTCTATTGACATAGTGAATGAAAAGTTTCTATACAATGTCACCAGATGCAAGGGAAAAGGGGCTCCGGGGACAAGGAAGGGAAAACCACACTCTTGTTTGGCCACACACAGGATATGTTCCTCTTCGGTCACACACGCCACTCATAAACCCTTACGCTCACGACGAGTGTCGTACAACAATCCAGCAATGAGAACCAATAATCAGAATCAGAAAGACTTTATTTATCCTCAAGGGGCAATTAAGATACAACAGAGCAGCATGACACTGAAGATAAGGACAGGGCATAAACAGGCAATAAGAGTAAAATAATAAATACATAGAATGTACAGTATATACACAGTTTTAAAATTACACAGTTTTAAAATTAAAGCGACTGAAAGGTGAATAAATAACTGTAAGTGACTAAAAGTGTGCAAAGTGTCAGCACTATAAAAGGAGTGTAGAGTAGTTTATGTTTATGGTTTGGGAAATGGTCTTATCAGCTGGAGTTAAAAAGCAGGGTGGCTTTGGAAAATTCAGTGGAGGCGTCGCCCGGCGGGGAGCCATTGAAATGGGGGGTGAAGAATGTGAGAGGGGTCAGTGATGATTTTGGCTGCCTGTCTAAGGGCCTGTTGGCTGAAAACCTGTGCCAGAGTTCTGAAAGGGAAGGGCAATGATTTTAGAGCACACTGATGCAGTGTGCTGCAGTCTGTTCCTGTTCTGAAGGCTGAGGGAGTGGAACCAGCAGGTAATGGAAAAGGTCATGATCAATGTTCCCTCTAAGCTGCGCGCATGCGCAATTGTGCACTGCTGGCAGGTCTCTGTGCACAGAAAATCTGCGTTACGCACAAAAAAAAAAAATCTAACCTGAATTGAAATTAAAATTAGAACTTTAACAATTCTGTTTTGCAGTTTTAGTGACTGGCTGCTCCCGTATGGGATTAGAACGATGCCACCTTAGCCCATGGTCCAGCCAATAATGCGATTCACATTCATATATACGCAGCTAATCAACATCGTTGACAGGCTATGACAGCGTCCTTATGTGCCGACACCGGTGTTTTAGCAAGCAGCTGATGTGGAGTGAAGCCATGTTAATGACAACGTGTACAACCATTGGAGATGTGAGCAGGACAGACGGAACAACTGACGGGAAAAGTGTGGACTTTATACCAGTTTTTAAATTGTGTTGATCGGCCACGTAAAACCAGAGTTATGATAAAAATATCTGCAATGTTTGGTTTTCTTCCTGAATACTGTCGTTGTTTATATTTACTGCGGGAAGAAACGGTAAAAACGGCGTTTTATAAGGAAAAAACTCTGCTGCTGCTGTTTTATGATCTTCTCCACGGCCTTCATCAGCAGGGAGGTGAGGGCCACAGGACGAAGATCATTCAGATACTTTGGGTTGTTTCTTTTGGGGATGGGGAAGACAGTGGAGTGTTTCCACAGCTGGGGGATGGTGTGAATGTCAAATGAGTGTTGAAATAGAGTCCAGAACACACTTCCTAGTTGCCCTGCATAGTGCCTTAGAACTCGACTGCTGATGTTGTCAGAGCTGGGTGAGCGCCTCTCCCTGGTCCTCCTGAGGGCTCTCACCACATCATCTTAAGTAGTAGCTGGAGTGGCCGGATGACCAGCAGCAGATGAGTCATTATTTGCAGGTGCATAGGCCAGAGGTGTGAACCCGAAATGAGTTCCACCCAGAGTTCTACTTCAGTGGCATTTTGTGCTATGCAAAGAGTTCCAATCTCCACTCTATCTCCCCTTGGCAACACGCTCTCCTGCTTCTTCCATGTTTCTCAAGAATTCCTTTTTCTTTTATGATCCGACCTATATGTACTGACAAGATTCAGCATCACACGTTTGATGAAATTACCACAACTACCTTTTGTTTCCTGTCTTTGAGATGGCAGAACAGTTTAAATCCAATTCCATTGGCCTGAACATGTGCTCCTTCTTCTCCAAAAGTTGATTCTGTTCATCTGGACGTAGCATTTTGTGGGAGAAACGTTTTGTCACTCATCCAAGTGATTCTTGGATGAGTGATTCTTGGATGAGTGATGAAACGTTCCATGTATAAAGATGTGCTCCTTCTTGCACGCACAATGCAACCAGCTTTCATTTGTCCATCATATTAGCCAACTCTCTGCCTTTATCAGACATAGCCCCTACTCCATACTCTTGCTTTTCCTTCTGTCTAATTGCCTCCAAACAGGCCTTCTCTGTTTCCTCTTCCTTTGTCTTTTTCCAGCAGTAACAGTTTGCAGTAGTGCTATGATGACCAGCAAGACCAGTGGCAGTCACTGGACACTCAGACCTCGACCAGTCTATCATGGAAAATCTTACCAGTTTACACTGGATGCCCTTCGCATCGCTCACCAATCGCTCACTAGAAATGCACTGGCTTGTGCCCCCTTATACCTAGATTGCTCAACTATATCTATAAACATCTAAATGGCTCTAAAACATGTGCTGGAATATTATCTAGTGGTATTTTTTCACCTGAAAATTGTATGCACAATTACCTCATAAAGTGAAAAAGATTTGCATAAAATTCAGGTGCATCCTGTTTCCAATGGTCATCTGTGAGATGTTTCAGCAACTTGACTGACCTGATCCAGCCAGGACTTGGCAGACTCGAGTGCAGAAATAATCCAGTGCTCGTAATTCACTTCCAAGAAATCCACTCCGTCCCTATTTCTAGTGGAAATAAACACAGCGAATGGTAAGTCTCTCTTCTTGCAGGCGCACACTTTCCTCACGACATGCTGCTTGGATTACTACTAGGCTTAGTACAATACTCAGCACTGACTGTCGCCCAACCACACCATGAAGTAGCTCTGCTCAAGATGGCAGAATGGCACAATGGGCTGGTCAGGACCGGCCTCACCAGGGAGACATGAAAAACATTATGAACCTTCATGTTACAAGGGAGAGCCAACCGAACAGTCAGTGGGTTCAAAACCACTTAGACAGGGAAAGGTTCAATAAAACAGATAGCTAGTTTCTTGGAATCAATTCTTAATGTGTTTTGCTGAGAGCCATAGCTGCTGACCAACCTGATAAACAGGGGTTGGGATGCTGCTGGAATCTGCAAGTCTCAAGTGGATTGGATCAACTGGTCCCTAAATGCAATTGACACCCCTTTCTCAACGAGAAGTTTGGGCTTGGGTGAGCCTGAGTGCTGAAGATATCTACCTATTCGGAACCATGGTAACAGGGTTCTGGCTGATCTGAGCTGGCTTGGCCCTGACTTATCAAAGAATTAGGGAAGCGGAACCGGCTGGTCAAACCCCCACAAGGCTGCCCGCTGGGATTGGAATGATGGGAGAGGCGTGAGTTTCTCAAAATGGGCTCATTGAGTCAGCACGGATAAGATCTTGGAGAGGCTACGGCTGCTGTGAATACTCAGAATAAGATCTCTGACTGCAGACTGGATACATCTCGGAAGGGCTAGCCCGGAATAACATCTCTGGGCGCAAAATTGGATGACATCTCGGGGAGGCACACTGCCGTGTGTTCTCAGAAATCGGCTCCTTGAGCACAAGAAATGACAACATCACAGAGCGCAAGTATGGCGAAGCTCGCGGCTCTCCAACGGGAGATTGAGAGACCAGTGTTGGACTGTAGAACTGCTTTGAAATTCATATGAGCTGTTTGCACTAAAGTAAAAACCACCATCACTTGTGCGGATACCCCTTTGGCGCCAGCTGTGGTCTCAAGGCTGGAGCTGAACAACAACACCCTGATAACGACTGTGTTTAGTCTGTTCCTTCCCATTCCATGCAAGGCCACCTGGGTTGGCTGGAAGACTGTTTACTTAGCCTAGCAGGGCGAAGGACCCTGTCTTAGCTGGACTCTGGACACGCACACACATACATATACACTGATATGCACACACTCATCCCCACTCCCTTTCCAAATGCCTTCGACGCTTATTCCCTTCCGATGCTGCACCCTTTACCCTCCCCTGCTGCTTGTCATGTGCTTCTTTGGTGTATTAAGAGTTTTTTCATGTGCAGAGGTGTTTTTTTCTGTTCTCAAACTGATCTCCCTGTTGGAGCTCAGTCTGGGGGGAGTTATTTTTTCTCCTTATCTTTCCTCATGTGGTGCATTTTCCATTGTTATACCTCTCTGACCTGTCTTCCCCATGTGATGTTTTGTGTAATGTATGTATGGTCGGAGGGTAAGATGGCGCCGCCATTGCGTGCAATAGGTCGGCAGCCTTATGAAATTTTCCCTTGTGGGACTATTAAAGGTATATCAAATCAAATCAAAAGCATCCTACCCTGCCACCTGAACCAACTCGCCTCCAATTCAAATCAATTTTATTTGTATGGCACCAACCAGCACAGTGGCATGGTGGTTAGCACAGTTGCCTCACAGCAAGAAGGTCCTACATTCAATTCCATTATCAGGCTGGGGGCTTTCTGTGAGAAGTTTGCGTGATAGGATAAGCAGAAGATGATGGATAGCACCAACCACAGCAACAGTCTCCTCAGCAAACTTTAAACACTACAATAATACAGAAAAATCCTCAACAGTCAAACTAAGAGCAAGCACTTAGCTATACTATATCTAAATGAATTAATAACACACTATTTTTTATCATGTGTACATAACCATAAAATGACTCAAAGAAATAATAATTATCATTTAAAATCATTTAATCATTTTTATTTATTTCAAAATTTAAATAGTTAATGACACCTTTTAATTAATTCCTTAGTTATATTTTATTTAATCAAACTAGAGCCCCCCTATTCTGAAAGCTCAAGCAATACATTGCTATAGCTCTTTATTGTTGTGGTGTATTGGGACTAGGATTGTGCAATGACGAAATGTGTTCCTCTGAAGCAACTCTTCTTTATTTCCTTCTTTTTCCATTTACAAATCAATATGTCACTAATGGTTTTCAAAATCAAATGCTAACCTTCAGCCATGAAAAGAGAAATTTTTTTCAAAGGACAGGGAGGCAGAGGGGGAGACGACCCACATTTATTTTGCTCTCCTTCACAGATGCGCACACACACACTGATGCTCAGTCCAAAGCACAGTATAGGGATTTTATTAAAAGTCAGCAACTCAGTGCTGCCCACTTCCGAAATAATAGATACCATACATACTTTTTTTAATCTATGTACTTTTTCACATTTATGTTCCATATTAGAATGCACAAATATATTTCTATGAACAGAATATATGGATAATTCCTCAGCAACTCACTTAGGTAAAAAATGATAAACAGTAGAAATACTAAATATATTGTTGTTATAGTGAACAGTTACAGTACACATGGAGCCATCAGCCCAAATGTTCAACCATCCACCATTCCATTCATCCATTTTCTATGGATAATAAGAGCGCATTACTTTATGATCTTTGTTCTTACCTTCAAATTGGTTTTGCTCGTAAAACTTTTTAAATACATGCTGAATAGTCAGATTTATGACCATACAGATTCTCTTGATGACACCAGTTTCCAAACAATGACTAGGTGTTCGACCACTCCTGGCCCAGGACCAGGAAATGGAACCAAGCTGTGGACTATCTGATTAGAGCCCTTAATGTATATCTCTAAAATAATGCTGGAGAAAGGTGAACCTATAGTCTGGTCATCAGGTGACAAAGAATTAACTATTTGGCCACAATGACAAAAGGCTTTCAAACTTAAGAACACTTTACCAACTGTCAAGTATGGTGCACCTTTTTGCTATCAGTGGTCCTGGTACATTACACAAAGTAAGTAGTTAAATATTAGACACAATTGTGTCTTCCAACGGGACAATGATCTCAAACACACACATCTGGAAGGGTCTTTCCAAAGCACCAATCTCAACCCTACTGAAATATTGTAGACTCATTTTAAAAGCAGGAAACCAACCAAATTCATTCTGATAAGAGTACTCAAATATTCAGCTAGAATTATGCCGGTAGCTTGATGATAGCTACCAAAAGCATCTGGTCAAGGTGCAGCATGATGAGGGAAATTATACCAAATATTAGCATTGCTGTATGTATACTTTTGACCCTGCGTGGTTTAAAGAAAATCCAAAATAAATTAGAATTTGGGCACCCAATTATATTTTTGTTGGTCATCAAATATTTATGTTATAATTTTTCCATCCTGGAAATTTTTTTTTTGAACCCAGTTAGAAAAATCAGCCCAAAGAGCTGCACTTTTACAGGCTTGTCCTAAGTTTCTCTCCTCCTGTTATTGCTGCAAATCCCCATCCCTTTAAAGACTTTGTGCTCCCAGACCATAAAAAAAAAAAAGAAAAATCAGAAAAAAAATGAGAGCCTAATAATTCCAAAAGAAAAATACAGCATTCTTAATTGCACCAAAGACTAAAACAGTTAAGTGTCTAATAATAAAGATTATGTATATTAGGTATTAATAAATAATTTAATAACTGATTATGATACTGATTGATCCTGCTTATAGAAACCTGGTTACAGCAGGATTATTATGTTAGTTTAAATGACTCAGCATCCACAATTCAAATTAATTAACAGATTCCTCAAAGGACAAGCTGAGGAGGGGGAGTGGCAGCAATTTTTCACTCCACCTTATCAATGAACCAAAGACCGTGACCAAGTTTTAATTCACTTAAAAGCCTGACCTGCCTTGTAGTGTCTACCTTGAAAATTCAAAAAACAATTGTTTGAAAAATAATTGTTATTTATTACCCACCTGGCCCTTACTCAGAGTTTCTGTCTGATTTCTCATACATTTATTTATACTGATTTAGTATTCAGCTTAGATAAAATCATTATCGTGTAAATGCTGAAATCCACATCCTCAACACAGCAAATACTCTATTAGCAGACCATATTGGCTTCTCTCAAAATGTAAAAGAGCCCACCCAGCACTAGGGATGTGAACTGTTAATAATTTAGCACTAAAATCCCAATGTGATTAAATGAATGCATACATAACAATTTCCAATTCTTAGTGTGACACAATGGCACTTGGCAAAAGTGAAAAGTTACACCAAGGTGTGGCTCAGAACACACAATCGTCACAGCGTTTGGAGCAAGAACAACATGTAAGGGGCAGAGAAAGCTCAGTAGGTTGAGTGTTTGCCCCATGATCACAAGGTTGGGGGTTCAAATCCACCAAACGGCTACCCTGAGGTACCCCTGAGCAAGGTAGCGTGTCCACACACTGCTCCCCGGGTGCTGGATTGGTGGCTGTCCACTGCTTCATTGAGTGAAAGGGTTAAATGCCGAGGACTAATTTCCTACAGGATGACTAAAGTATACATTGAACACTGAGGTTGGTCTCTGGTTTCACTATACTTGTCTATAGGCAGTTATAATAATAATAATAATAATAATGGATTGCATTTATATAGCGCTTTTCGGGACCCCTCAAAGCGCTTTACAATACCACTATTAATTCACTCTCACATTCATACACTGGTGGAGGCAGCTACAGTTGTAGCCACAGCTGCCCTGGGGCAGACTGACAGAGGCGAGGCTGCCATATCGCGCCATCGGCCCCTAGAGACAAAACACGTACAAAATCCAAAACACGGACAAAATTCAAAACAGGTACAAACTCCAAAACACATGCAAAATCCAAAACACATGTGTTGTATGTTCACCAGTATGATAATGATGAAGCAGTAAACTCAGTTAACGTGGTTTTATTAACCAGCAGAGCAGCAGAGAACTTACATGCTTGGATTCAATAACGGAATGGCGCTTATACCACTCAAAACATACACACGCCTACACGGAGGTACGGCAAGCGGATTAGGACAAAATACCAAACTAACAGCAGGTTATCTACAACATGCAAAATCCAAAACACATGCAAACTCCAAATCACAACGGAAGTGCTCCAGGACGCTAGGGGCAGTGTTGAGCTCCATTTGCAAAATAAACGGCAAGTTTGTTGCAAACACATGGGCTGTATGCGACGGTCTAGTCTCCGTCGAGCTTCCCAGGTTCCCAGCCTAATAAGACTGATTCAGGACAGACAATTAGTTATGTTAAACTTTCCTAGCAGTCCTTCACAACAGGGAACAGTCTGTCTATTCTCTCAATCTTTCAGCTGCTGCTGGCTCTTCCTCCTCCTCTTCCTCACAAAGTGAAGGTGCACTATGTTTATTTGTCCTGTTTCTGTTAGTGAGCTGACAACAGTCATTGTGCGCAGGTCCCATCAGCATCCTTTTTGTCTTTATTTCTTTTTTTCCCCCTGATGTTTGCCTAGCAACCATGATACTAACCGCTGGAAACGTGTCATACAACTTTGTTTGACAGAAATGAAGGAGAGCATATTTTGTTCATTTGTTTGTTTGTTTCTACAAGAGCTTTGTGTGATTTGATAAGTATCTGAGGCTGAGACCACAGGACAGTAAAACATTTTTGGGCTTCATTTCTGTACTGAACAGTCATTTAAGATTAGCTAGTAAATAACAATTAGCTAATGTTGTTCATGAGACTAAAGTCATATCACTTTGGTAATGTAAATATAATATGGCCAATATTATAGTTATTATATTAATCATTATTAGTTATTACAGCAGTGAACAAGAACTCTGTGTCAAATACTGAGCTTCAGTACAGATTCAAGTTGCAGTTATTTACATGTCTTATCACCTTAAATCTTCACTCAAAGACAAGTATATAGGAATGACTGGCAAATTTATTTGCCACTGAAGCAGAAGGATGGCATCTGAATAAAACCTCTCTTGACATGCCTAGATGACATTAAAGCTTGGTTGGCTCTAAACTTTTTAAATTTAAATGAAAAGAAAACAGATTTGTTGGTGTTTGGACCTAGTGGCCCCTGTGAGTCCTCAGGGAAGGTTGGGGTTAGTATCTTGCCCAAGGATACTTGGGCAAGATACTAACCCCAACCTTCCGATCAGTAGGTGACCTGCTCTACCTCCTGAGCTACAGCCACCCCAATAATATGACTGAAACATGATGTTACTGCAAAGAAGCCTTTTGATGGCCTGAAATTCAGTTTGTCATGGTCTGCGGCCCGGTGTCCGAGGAGCTGATGGGATGCCCACGCCCACGAGTGTGGCTGTCGACTCCACACCTGCATCCCATTCCAGGCGATCATCAGGAGGACTATTTAACCCCGCTCAGCCAGCTGCTCCACGCCAGTCCCTTAGTCACCTTTCAGCTGTAACTTGGCCCCCACGTGAAGGTGGTTGTGAAATTCTGATTGCTCTGAACAACGCTAATCCTTTTATTGTGTGCTCAGGTAACTATTCAGCGTGTTTTGAGCCTTCACCTGCCTGTCCTCCTGCCCGCCTGGAGTTCGGATTACCACTGGTCATCATCTCCCCTGTTTCCCTGGAGCTCTCCCACGGACTCTCACCCCTCCCTCTGGTTTCCACGGCCCAGCCCTGATCGTATGATTAATAACTCTACCCCGCATATGCTGTTATTCCCCCACTCCCCAGTAACTCTCTTCCCCTTTCTGTTGCAGCCTCCCACGGTCCTGATTATGGCGTTCCCGAGTTGCTTATCTCCCGGTCCCTTGGTTTCCCATTTACTCGGCTTCCGGGACACCTTTAGTTAGAAATAAAGTTTATTTTGCGTGCACCTTGGTGTATTGTTTCTGCCTCTGGGTCCAGCTTGTGTGCTGAACTATGGTTCTTGACACAGTTGCTGGATGCTGACTGCGGAAGGTGTTTCTATTACTAGCCAAGGGAATTTATGTAAATAAACCTAACACAGCAATAGAAGTAGCAGTTTATTATTACCACACTGCCTGGATTCTTATCTTATCAAAGAAGTGTGATGATGTAATGGTGATGTAATGGAGCATTTTAAATGAAATTCAATGTAAAATATGAAAAGCATTACCAATGCTGATCACAACAAAGAGAGGGATTCCTCCAACATGCACAAACATTTGACCACATAGCATGCAAATTAATTGCATGGTGTGTGCTGCTTTGTTTAGTTTTACCTCCTCTGCCTCATTAGTTAAATTTATTCCAGCCATGTTCCCACCTGTTTCCTATCCTTTCATTATCCTGTGTGGTGAGCAGTGTTGGGTGTAATGCGTTACTAAGTAATGCGTTACTGTAATTAAATTACTTTTCCACTGAAAAAGTAATTACTGTTCATTTTTAGGTATTTTAATTACAGTCACTTACAATGTACTTGCGTCACATTGTCAAATAATTAAACTCGCTGAATATCATTATTTAATTTCAATAATTTGTCTTCTAAACGTAAAAGTAAACTCTGCCGCTTTAACATTGTTGCAGTGCAGGTGCGCGTCATTTCGCACCAGTTTGCTGCACAGTCGTATTCTAAAGAGGAAGATGTCGGACTTGGCTGAAGCGAGTGGCTGGTTTTTGAAATGGACATATTCCCGTCTCTTCACTTTTCTGAAACAAGCAGACAAGAATATTACAGTACTATGTAAGCTATGTCCTGGGGAGAAAAAACTATCGGCCGCTGTTAATATGTCACGGGGTGGAAAAAGGACAAGTTATCTAGGGTTTTTTACTATCCATGTTTTGCTGTGTTTTACCTTTTTTAATATTTTAATATTGTACACTGGTTTATTTTTATGAGTTTTACTGCATGTTTTTATGGTATTTATTTGGTGACTTGTCCTGGAAAGACTCCGCCCCTACCTGATTATAAACCTGATCACACCTGGGAGGTCCCAGAGGCCAATAAGAGGGCCTGGCAGACCACAGAGAAGGAGACTTGAGAGACGGCAGGAGTGAGTGGTGTCAGGCGGCGGCGGCGCCTGCAAGCCCGGGAGGCTGGTGGAGCTTGGCGTCAAGAGAGGAGGATACAGCGCCGGCAACCAGAGATGTGGAGCGAGCGTTCCGACTGCTGCAACAACAGGAGGCCAGATTACGCGTCTGCGGGGAATTAGAGGCGACAAGACAGGCCGGTGCCGATTGGCGGTTACAAAGAAGTGGCGGGCAGAGTTGAGAGCTCTGCCCACCCGGGGTAAGTCTTTTGACTCATCCCCTTTAATGAATGAAAGCTGCCTAAAAGAGTAGTAACTGCCGCTGCCTCCCTTTCTTTAGCGCACCGGGCGCAGAACGCGGAGCGGAAGGCGAGGACGCCGCCGGGTTCCCCTCCTGCACCGCTTCACTGGATTTTTAATTCTTAGTGACTCTTATACCGTGTCGGACGCCACTGGACTTTTAATGTTGTGTTTTATTGATTTTTATTGTGTTGTCCCCTGGCCAGGGTTGTTTTAATTCATTTTACATTTTTAACTATTTAAAATAAATTATATCTTAATTATACAGTTTTTAATTCGTGTGCTTTCCCTTGGCTGCTCCACTGCTCTGTCCGTTTGGAGGAAGGTTTCCCTCCTTTAAACAAACACTCTGGAAATAAAATCACCTTCACTCCATTACATAATTGGTGTTGTCGACGTAGGATACGGAGTCAAGAGCAGTTGGGTTAGTCAGGGGAATAGCAAATATGATGATGTATGTGTATTCCAGTGCCCCAGTATTGCTGTGGTTGGAATAGGTCAAATAAGAAGATGGAAGATTAACTGTTTGGAGTTTTATCCAAGGGCCCCCTGAGCAAATGGGTATGGACAGTGTGCACAGGTATGAGTGTTGGCCACACGAAGAGTGAATGAGGAACGTCAATTCAATTCAATTCAATTCAATTCAATTTTATTTATATAGCGCCAAATCACAACAAATGTCGCCTCAAGGCGCTTCATAGATACAGAGAAAAGCCCAACAATCATATGACCCCCTATGAGCAGCACTTTGGCGACAGTGGGAAGGAAAAACTCCCTTTTAACAGGAAGAAACCTCCAGCAGGCTCAGGCTCAGGGAGGGGCGGCCATCTGCTGCGACCGGTTGGGGTGAGAGAAGGAAGACAGGATAAAAGACATGCTGTGGAAGAGAGACAGAGATTAATAACAGATACGATTCAATACAGAGAGGTCTGTTAATACATAGTGAGTGAGAAAGGTGACTGGAAAGGAAAAACTCAATGCATCATGGGAATCCCCCGGCAGCCTACATCTATTGCAGCATAACTAAGGGAGGATTCAGGGTCACCTGGTCCAGCCCTAACTATATGCTTTAGCAAAAAGGAAAGTTTTAAGCCTAATCTTAAAAGTAGAGATAGTGTCTGTCTCCTGAATCCAAACTGGAAGCTGGTTCCACAGAAGAGGGGCCTGAAAACTGAAGGCTCTCCCTCCCATTCTACTTTTAAATACTCTAGGAACAACAAGTAGGCCTGCAGAGCGAGAGCGAAGTGCTCTAATAGGGTGATATGGTACTACAAGGTCATTAAGATAAGATGGGGCCTGATTATTTAAGACCTTGTATGTGAGGAGCAGGATTTTGAATTCAATTCTGGATTTCCAGAATTGAAATTTCCAGAAAAGAACGTCCAACCTAGGTTGTCATGGGAGGTCAGCTGCAGGATTGCGGGATGTGGGGTAATGATTTGCTGCTAGGCAGCAGTGCTTGGGATTAAGCACAAAGCCAGGTTAGGCCTGGAAGTATTACCACGGTAGCAGCTAGGTGCAGCTTAGGACCTTATGGCTTCCGGGCAGCTATGCTATGGGGACGTGGGAGGAATTGCTCGTTGTGGCATTGGACTGTATGGCACACTTTGTTATATTTTCGCTTGGGGGTAGAAAAAGGAACCGGACTCCAAGAAGGCTGCATGTCTGGTGTTTGGCCAGTCCCGGCACCTATACCTGTTCCCAGAGAGAGACTGGCCAGCCCTCAACATGAGCTTCAGCTGTAGCATCCAGAGTCTGCTGTGAGCCCTGCACAGCCTCAGTAAGCTCATGTTCCACCAGAGGTTTCCACACCATCTGGTCCTGCTCCATCTCTGCCAGAGGTTTCTTCATGTTCAGCCAGTGCGCCGCTGTCTGATCCTGCTCCACCCAAGCCAGTGGTCTGTGCCAAGCCGCGCCATGGCTGGCCAGCTGCCAAGCTGCCAAGCTACCATAGGATCTTCACCGCCACCAGCTACCTGCCAAGTCACGCTACAGCCAGCCACCTGAAACTCAATGAGTTGTCCCATCACCTCCGTCAGTCCCCAGTGGAGCATTAGTGGCCATTCAGAAGGTCTCCAGATCAGCTCCGTTGCTGCTGCTGGCTCTGCAGCCAGCCTCCTGAACTGTTTTTGGATTCTGTATACAGCAATCATAATGATTTGGCTGTATGTTTCATTTAAGCAAAAAAGGAAACATTCACACTTTGTAGGCAAAGAAAGTATATGTATTGAGGTTACAAAAGCCCATATCCATAAATTAGGAGGACATTTATTTGTTCTGGACACTGACACAGCTGAGGCTTTTTTCCCAGTTTTCTGGTAGCCTCTCAGGGCAGCTGAACATGTTTTACATAAGAGAGATTGGGAGTTACAGTAAAAGGGGAAATGCTAGTGAACAGTAAACACACCAATTTATTTCTGCAGTCTACATTTTAATTTAAGCCAACAGATTAGCTGAGAGAGGCTTGCACAAATAGTCTCAGTTTTTTCTGTCTGAACTGTAAAATGTATGGTTATTACCTGCAAGACAAGAGAATGGAGAGACACAGGTGTGTGTGTGGTCACTCACTTTAGTGACCTTCCAAGAACGCAAAACCCTAAGACACTTTGGTCACAAGAGATTCAGTGCAGTTGTGTGATTGTGTGGACATGAAATGGCCTTAAATTATCCTCCTGGCTCTACACTGCAGTCATGCTTTCTAGGTGATTTCCAGTTATCTCCATGGAGATATATCATTAAGGGAAGTATGCTCTTGTTATCCAAGGTCCCTTTGTGTGGAGATAACGAGATTCAGGCAGACATGACAGCTTGTGAGAGGTGATGTGTTTCTTAACTGGCATGGCTGAGACCCAACGAGGGTTGCCAGAAGCTTTCAGAGCATCACAGATAAAAACCACTGTGAGATGTGCACTGTATTCCAGGGTCTATTTTTTATTTTTTTTTAAAATTCGCTCTAAAACTCTAAATTCAATCTGAGCGAAATGCCAAAATATATTTGGCGTTTCATATTCCTGGATGGGTCCAAGAAAGAGCTAAAGCTGTTTAGAAGGTTTAGGAGTGTTTTTATTGAAGTTATTGACCATTCTTACAGAAGTGCTTTAGTGAGGTCAGACACTAATGTTGGGCAAGAAGGCCTGCTCTTTTTCATCCCAAAGCTGTGGGTTGAGATCAGAACTGTGCAGGTCAGTCAAGTTCTTTCGTGCTTTTTGAAGTTGTGCTCACGAACGTTAGAACAAGAAGGGGCCACCCCCCTACTTTTCCTACAAAATGGACAGCATGAAACTGTCCAAAATGTCCTAGTGTTTGACAGTATACACCTGTGGCCATGGAAGTGATGGGAACAGTTGAATTTGATCAGTGGGTGGGCGAAAGACAACTTTTGGCAATATTGCATATATTTCTCATGTCCTGAACATATCATGTGAGATCAGGAACATAGATTAATTAAATGAAATAAGAAATTCAATTTCATGAAAAACATTACAAGATAGGACTCCTTCTTCAAACTATCTGTGTTCTTGGTCCAAAACGTGAAAGAGTGAGTGTGGCAGGGGTGTGGTCTCTGGTGCTTGTGGTCAGCCATAAAACTGAAACCATGTCATTTGTGCACCATGGTGGGCCGGTCTTTACACAGTGACCTTTGACCTTTACGTGGAGCTGTACAGCTGAGTCCTGACAAGGATGCTCTTCTATGTTGTGTCATGCGTTTATGGAGGGGCTGTTGGTTTCTCCAATGAAGAGGTCTGAGCACTCCTCGCTGCACTACACAGCATAGACTATGTTGCTTAGCTTGCTGGCTTAATCCCAGGTAACGCCGGCCTGCTCCACATCATCAATTAGGGTCCGGTGCCAGTGACACGGTAACAATATTTTACTGCTTAATAGGGCAGTAAATATTATTTCAGTTTATTGAGATGTGTTTTTGCTTTAGTTTACAGGCTTTTCTCTTACAACTGAAGTATTTCTTGAGGTAAATGTGTTGCCTTGGATAATGAAATGGGTTATAAGATTTTACAGATTGCAGATAATAATCATTAATTTGCCATTTCAGAAAGATTCAGATTTGTTTACACACAATGGTAATAATACAATTAGCCAGTGCACAGATTTCTTGAATCTGATTTTTGCATGTGTATTTATTCATGCACATCATCTTAGAAATTAAATAAAATTCACAGAGAAGTCATAAAATGTCACTTTTTTTTTTTTTGTTTGTTTTTGTTTTTGCCTGTCCCATTTGGTTCTTTAGCCGTCAGAATTGTTGTCTGAAGACCAACAAGGAGACCCAATGGATTTATTTTGCCAAATGGATCATCACGGCCTTGCCGTATTGCTCCATTTGATCGAACTTTTTTGTTATTATTTATTTTATTTTATTTTCAGTTGTTACAGACGGGAGAGACATGAGTGAGGGATAGGAAAGGGAGAAAGAAAGAGGAAGGAAAAGAAAAACAGAAGGGGAGAGGGACAGTGAGAAAGGGCACTTAAAAAGAGAAAGAAGGAAAAAAAATCTCCTGGATCACCTGTTGAGAGAAAAAGAAGAGAAAACAAGCAAAAAAACCCAGAGCAACATACTAAACACAACACCATCACGTTAATCTAGCTAAGTGTAAACAGCGGTAAATACTATCAGCAGCCAATAGAGGTGTAGTTTATGTCTATGAACAGTGAACACCCGTGCGCACACCTGTGTGGATCAGCGCGCTTGGCGAAGCACCCCCGAACCCCAAGCCCCTACGCCTGCCCTGGATCCACTCAGGGGCAGCCAGGCTACCAGGCCAGTAACCTACGTCCGCCAGCACAGACCCTCCCCCAGGCCTGCTGTACGCAGCCACAAGGAGAACGTCCTCTAAGAGCAACCAGAGCCACTAACCAGGTTATGACCACAACCCCTGGGTTAAGCCCTCCAGGGATAACGTCCCTAGGGATTCTCCAGACGCCCTAATCTCGTCCCAACCGCCACATCAACCACAATGGCGAAGGCGGGACCAAACCACGACCCCCCACCCCCGATAGGTGATTGAGCCGATCAAAGGAGCCCAGAGGGATTGATCTAATGTGGTGGCAGAGGCTATATCGAGACTAATGTGATCTATTAGATGGTTTATATATTGGCTAGAATTAAGATTAATTTTATTTTTCCAGCTCATGAGGACCGTTTTCTTGGCGATGCATAGGGCAGTAAAAACCATGTGGTCTGTATTAGTTTCTGTAGTGACATCATCCAATTTGCCCAACAAGCACACTAAAGGGGAGGTTGGAATTTTACATTTCAGACACTTTGATAAGTCTTCACATATCTCGTGCCAAAACTTCTGAACTGGTGGACAGAACCAAAGAGCGTGGATGTAATTGTCTGGTGTATTGCATTGACAGTGTGAGCAGTTGTTGGAAGATGTAAAGCCCATCTGGAACTTCCGATGACCTGTATAGTGCACTCTATGTAGTATTTTGTATTGTATTAATTGCAGACTGGGATTTTTAATCAATTTAAAGGTTTTTAAGCAAATCTGAGACCAGATGTTTTGGTCTAAGCCGACTGACAAATCTGCTTCCCACTTTGCAATAGGAAGGGATATTGATTCATCTATTTTAGAAAGTGTTCTGTTATATTTTAGACAATGATTTAGGGGATTTAAGAGTAAGAAAATGTACCGCACTTGGTGGTGTTTGTAATTCAACTTGACTGAGGTTAAATTTCTTTTTTACTATAGATTTAATTTGTTGATATTCTAAAAATCTTTTCTTGTTGATCCCATATTGTGTAACTAGTCTGTCAAATGGAATAAATTCTGTTCCCTCTAATATATGTTCTAAGTATTTAATTCCTTTACAACTCCATTATGGAAAATTAATCATATTATTGTTTTGTAATATGTCAGGGTTATTCCAGATAGGTGTATGTTTGCATGGGATTAATGAAGACTTTTAGAAACTCAATTTTAGAAACTCCCACCATGCTGTCAGAGAAGAGCTGATGTTGATGCTTTTGAAGCATTCATGTCTTTCGATGTTTGAGCTGATAAATGGTAGATCTGAAATCTCTAGATTATTGCATAGTGCCTGTTCAACATCTAGCCAGGGCTCATCTAAGAGGGTATGTTTTAACCATCCTGAGATGTACTGAAGCCTGTTGGCTAAGAAATATTGTTGAAAATTAGGCAGATCTAATCCTCCTCTATTCTTGGTTCTTTGAAGCGTTTTTAAGCTGATAAATTCCTTCTTTCCAAAGGAATTTAGAAATATATGAATCCAGAGATCTGAACCAATCTCGTGATGGTTTGTTCGGGATCATTAAAAATAAGTAATTTATTTTTGGCAAGATCATCATTTTTATAGTGGCGACCCTTCCCATAAGTGATATGGATAGAGATTTCCATCTAGCGAGATCGCCTTCTACTTTCTTTAAAAGTGGGATGTGGTTTAATTTAGTTAGATCTGCAAGCTTGGGAGAAACATTAATACCTAAATATTTTATATTTACAGATTGTAGTGGGGCAGAAGAAGAATTATGGAAGAAGCAATTAATTGGAAGAACTGTAGATTTTGACCAGTTAATTGAATGATCTGAAACTCATAAAAACCAGTTTATTAGAGTAATTACCTGGTTTGTGAGTTTTGGAGAAAAAGCAACACATCATCTGCATAGAGACTGATTTTATGTTCTACGATCTTACATTTTATGCCCTTAATTGTTGTAGCCTGTCTAAATGCTGCTGCTAGAGGTTCGATAAAAATTGCAAACAGTGAGGGGGAGAGTGGGCATCCCTGTCTGGTGCCCCTCAGGAGACAGAAGCTGGAGGATGTCTGGTCATTTGTTCTGACACAAGCTGTTGGGGAATTATATAATATCCTTAGCCAGTTTATGAAAGAGTTTCCAAAACCTAATTTGTGTAAAGTTGCTAATAAAAATTTCCAGTTAACTCTGTCAAACGCTTTTTCTGCATCTAGAGATAATATTGTGGTTTCAATGTTTTTACTGTATGAGTAGTCTATTAAATTAAGTAATCTACGTGCGTTTGTTGAAGAGTGCCTACCTTTTATGAAACCAGTTTGGTCAGGATGAAATAAGGGGGTTATTTTCTCTAATCTTTTTGAGAGAGCTTTGCAGATTATTTTGAGGTCTGCATTTATAAGGGATATTGGATGATAGCTTGAGGGAAATCAAGGGTCTTTGCCTGGTTGTAGCAGGAGACTAATGTTGGCAGAATTCATATTTGGTGGTAGTCTGCCATTTTCCTTGATTTCCTGCAACATTCCGTGGAATACTGGTGCCAAAATTGTCCAGAATTCTTTGTAGAATTCTGTAGGGTTGCCATCTGGTCCTGGAGCCTTATTATTTGGCATACTTATCAGGGCTTCCTGGAGTTCACCTGGCGTCAGTGGCGAATCCAGTGCCATTGCTTGACTGTCTAGTAATTTTGGAAGAGTTACGTTGTCAAGAGACTGATCAATTTCATTTTTAGACGGGTTGTTTTTCTTGTGACATTACCAATACGTTTGATGTGTCACATGGCCCTCTTCCTATTGAAAAAACAAAAGTTGTATCCAAATTTCTCGCCTGGTTTGTGGTTTTTAGGTGTATAGATTGAAGTTCTCTGGTGACCTGTAATCGTTTTTCTTTGGCACCAAAGACTATTACCTCAGTTTGTTTTTGTTTAGCTGGAGAAAATTGTGGCACAACCAGTCATTAATTTCCTCAATGCATTTACCAAGAGCCTGTACAGGGCCTCGGTCTCCTGGTGACATTGTGATATATATTTGTGTGTCATCTGCATAGCTATGGTAGTTTATTTTGTTGTTCTTTATAATCTGTGCCAGTGGGAGCATGTAAATGTTAAACAGAAGAGGTCCCAAGATGGAACCTTGGGGAACTCCACATGTGATACTTGTCTGCTCAGATGTGAAGTTACCTATTGATACAAAGTATTTCCTGTTTTCTAAGTATGTTTTGAACCAGTTTAGTACAGTTCCTGAAAGACCTGCCCAGTTCTCCAGTCGTTTGAGTAATATGTTGTGGTCAACTGTATCAAATGCTGCACTGAGATCCAGCAAAACTAAGACTGACATTTTGCCACTGTCTGTATTCAGACATGTGTCATTGAACACTTTGGTCAGAGCGGTTTCAGTGCTGTGGTTCTGTCTAAAACCTGACTGGAAGCCATCATAGCAGTTATTCTGTTTAAGAAGTAATTGAGCTGTTGAGAAACTGCTTTTTCAATGATCTTACTTAAAAATGGGAGATTTGAGATCGGCCTGTAGTTGTTCATTTGTGTCTTGTCAAGATTGTCCTTTTTCAGTATAGGTTTAATTACAGCAGTTTTTAGTGGTTCTGGAAATTTATTATTTATTATTATTATTATTATTTATTATTTATTTATAGTATTAAGAAGCGGGGTATATATAAATTAACTAGGCAGAAAGAGAGTGAGAGGTGGAGAAAATAGGACCTTTAATCCAGTTGTGGCTCCCAGCAAATACCTGTCTTTGTGATGTTTTTATTGTTTTAATAACGTCAGCATTGCAGTGGATTTGTCCTGATCTTGAAAAATTATAAATATTGATTTGTACGATGGGAGAGTGGACTGAGCGGGAAGGGGAAAGCCCATCTCTTTGTCAAAGCACCAATGACAGATCCAGGTTTATAATGCCCTGAGCTGTCACGCTGATAGAAGTGTGGATCAGTTTGACACTGAATTTCCTGCTTAGCTTCTAAGTAGATTCTATTTGTCATCTTACTTATCTCTAGCGCTGTGAAAGCCTGTTCAATGCCATTATGTTATGGTTATTCACATAAATTCACAGGGTGCAACAGATGAAGAGCCGCAGTATGAAAATAAAGCTTATTTGCTTTCTTTCCAAATGTTACGTGAGAAGGTTTGAGTCAGTAGCTGATGTTTAAATCACTGCTTTTACATTTTCAAGTACTGAAATTGGAGAATGTTTGTTTTATTCTGCCTCACAGAGGCACCAACGATGCAAGTGAGAACACACTTGTGCCATTCTTCATCACTCACAAGTTCAGTCAACTTGAGGCTAAAAGTCAAGTCTTTCTAAGCTGTGATAAAATTGTGGAAAGGCATATTTGTCTGTCAGACGCTGCACTACTCATGACTGTAACTATATTATAGCTATATTACTGTAGCTATATTTAGCTACGGAATATTTGTTACTCTGTTTAGCCTTGTTGGTTAGTCTGTTTTTTCCCTGGTTTAGTTGACTAAGAAATTAGTCACCAGGAACGTTCCCATTTCAACTATTTCACAATAATATATGTAGCATTGCCTTAATGGTGTCTGAATTGTAGCTATCATATCACTTTAAAAATATACCAATCAAATGTGAGATATAAGGGTATTCTGCCTTTGATGTCTACATACAAATGAAAAGGATAATATATATATATATATATATATATATATATATATATATATATGGCTCAAAACCAGGGAAGGTGGTGACATGTAGTCAGGGTAAGGCAACAGTAAATTTTTAACCCTGATAATCAAACAAATTTAAGCATTAAACAAAGATGACAGAAGTAAACACAAAATGCCCTTTGTAAATCAAGGTTTTTATTATTAAGGGGGAAAGGGCTTACATGGCCCTGTGTGAAAAAGTGATTGCCCCCTAAAGCTTAGAACTGGTTGGGCCACCCTTAGCAGCAACAACTGCAATCAACTGTTTGTAGTAACTGGCAACAAGTCTTTTACAGCACTGTCGAGAAATTCTGGCCCACTCATGAAATGTAATTCAGAAACATTAGAGGGTTTTCAAGCATGAACTGCCTTTTTAAGTTTTTCCTGAATCAGATTCAGGTCAGGACTTTGACTGGGCCATTTCAACGACTACCGACCAGTTGCTCTAACACCTGTTATAATGAAGTGCTTTGAGAAACTGGTCCGACGTCACATCATGTCCTGCCTGCCACCCACACTCGACCCACTCCAGTTCACATACAGATCTCACAGATCAAATGAAGATGCCATTGTTACAACACTCCACACCACCATCTCTCACCTGGAACAACAGGGGCTTTATGCCTGCTTTTTGTTGACTCTGCTTTCAAAACGATACTCCCGGACAGACTAATAGTTAAACTGCTGAATATCGGACTTCCTTCTACCACCTGCTGCCACCTCAGCTTTAACACCGGATCTCCACAAGGCTGTGTACTGAGTCCCCTACTGTACACTCTGTACACACATGACTGTGTTAGTTCCCACCCAGACAACGCAGTCATTAAGTTTGCAGATGATACCACCGTGGTGGGGCTCATCTCTGGTGGAGACGAGACAGCATACAGAGCTGAAGTTCAGAGGCTGTCAGACTGATGTGTAGACAACAACCTGTACCTCAATACCACCAAGACAAAAGAGCTGGAGGAAGTCTGAGCTGCAACCTGTCAGCATCAACGCGGGAGTGTGTGGAAAGGGTGTCCAGTTTCAAGTTCCTGCAAGTTCTGCACATGGACACAGACCTCCAATGGAGCTCAAACACCTCTGTGGGTTTAAAGAAGGCCCAACAGCGTCTCCACTTTTATGAGAAAAGAAAAATGGACCTGAAGAAGGAGCTGCTGACTGTCTTCTACCGCTGCTCCATTGAAAGTGTGCTGACATACTGCATCAGTGTGTGGTTCTCCAGCTGCACCACGGCACACAGAAAGGCACTTCAGAGAGTCATCAATATGGCCCAAAAAAATCATTGGATATCCTCTTGCCTCCCTGAAGGACCTGTACAGCACGCGCTGTCTCAAGAGGGCACACAGCATCCTGCAGGACAGCACACACCCAGGACACCGGGTGTTTAAGCTGCTGCCGTCTGGCTGGAGGTTCAGGCTGCTGAGGTCAAAGACAAACAGACTCAAGGACAGCTAACAGGACAATAGCTCTAATCAATGCAAACAGCTGGCCTGATTGGCTACCTCCCTGGACTTTTTGTGGGGGAGGGCAACAACAATAACAATAATAATATGTATATTTATAACAAGGTGCAATAATAATAATAACAATGTGAAATAAACATTCACTTATTCTTCTTTTTATTACTTAAGTTATTGCACTGTAAAATCTAATTAGTTCCCAGAACTTAAACAAATTGAGAAAACTTGTTGCCTCAAAAAAAAAAAAAAAGAGTAAAGCTTAGCTAAAAATGACTAAATTAGGATAACTTATTTATTTTAAGTAGTCTGTACAAACTCATTTGTTCCCAGAACTCAAAAAAATTGGATCAAGTTTACGTAAGATGACCAAGGTAGGGCAACTTACTCATTTTGAGTACACTGTACGGCCTTGTTAGTTCCCAGAACTCAAAAAAATTAAGGAAACTCGTTGCCTCAAAAAAACTAAGTAAAGCTTACTTAAGATGACTGTTAGGACAACTTATTCATCACAAGTCTGCAGTATTAAGAATAACTTGATATTTCTGACTGTACAATACTAATTGTTTACATACTAACAAACATTTCAAGTTCAACTAAATGAAAAAACTATTTGTGGTAACCTGAATATGATTAAAAATAATTAACAACACTTTTTGTAATAATGTTAAAATCAGCCCAACTTTTATTTTCAAACACAACAAATTATAACAGCCAACATACTGGACACTGTTCTGCTGAACAACAAACAATTATGTTGCCATCACTGTTATAATCTTACAATGAAACAAAATCTCAGATGTAATTATTCTGAAAATAAGTTTGTTTTGTACTTACTTATATATTCAAAATAAAATATTTGTTGTTCTGTCACAAGTGCAGTCTCTGATTTAAACACATTTGTTTTTCATTCCAACACAGGAGCTGGAATGTTGTATTGTTTTAAGGATGCTTGTTTCCAGTCCAGGCATTACTGCCTGAATGACTGTCATGGATCGAGGTGATCCAAATGTAGGTGCAGAAGAAAGTCTTTAACTTCCCTTAAGTACAGTGGCAGTGGATGTGGGTTGGAGATGCAATGAGCTTGAACCTGCAGGCGACCATCTTCACTGACCACACTATCTGTGACGGAGGACTCATCTCTCCTGGTGTCCTGCAAGCAAACAATCATATTTTTGGAACATGAACTTAATTGCTTTCTTAAAACATTTTTTTCTGCATTTGGTATAAAACAGACTCCAATTTGGACAATCTCAGGCTCCCTCCCCACCAGAGAGGTGACATTCAATGTCCCACTGTCAGTCTGGATAGCCCTGACCACCACCCAACACACAATAATGTCATGAAAGCATCATTTTAAAAAGGGCTATGCAAACATGGCCAATAACTTTCATTCTAATGATCTGCAAAATGATTTGGGCACAAAACAGATTTTGCTGTTAGAAACTTGCAGACTTCACTATATACAGTGTAGACCCTCTAAACTAAGTTTGTAATGTGATCTTTCAAGAAATGCAGACAAATTGTTGTTGTTTGTTTACTTACACAGCATGTCTTGTAGAATTAACTGGAGTCAACAGCAACAGCATCGTGCAGTCATATCTCAAGTCTAATAACAGAAGACAGGAAAAGATCAGTAAAGAAACAACTTCCCCAAACCAAAGCACAAATAAAACAATAAGTAAAACAGGCTGATCTAAAGTATGATTAAAGTTCAGCCTGATTAATATAAATGTCACTGACAGTTGCTAATATATTGGAAAACCAAAATACTTACTGATGTCTTTCTGTCCAACAGCAGGAGTGCTGGTCCCGAGCCTCAAAGACAGGAAGAAGCAAGCAGAGGGAGAAAAAGCAGAACAGTTTTCAGAAACTGATTTTATCCTTAATGGCTGTGCAATCATTGTAACATAGAGATTGCTTATGTTGTTAAATAAAGGCTAGATTTGACATTAATAGATGCCACAGATGTTCAAAAGCTGCCACAAAGCATGAAAAAAATGGACGTGTCCGAAAACGATGGAGCATTTTTGCAAATATGTGATTCTTGATAAATTGAACAGATATTTGAACTTTACACAGCTACATTCTCGCCTGAAAATATCTTAAAAGTTTATTTTGTGACCCAGAAAAAGTAATAAGTTTTTTAGCCGCGCTCCTCCGCCACTGCTGCGCTTACAAGTATGCACAGGCTCCAACAACTGTGGCCGACAAATGTGATCCTCCTTTTCCCCAGACTACCATTTCTGGGTCACAAAATAACCTTTTAAGATATTTTCAAGAATGTAGCTGTGTAATGCTCAAATACAGCCATAATTTATCAAAATATCACAAATTTGCAAAAGTGCTTCCACGTTTTCGGAGAGCTCTGTTATCCACCAGCTAGATAGCTGACTGGGAGGTCAAGGCTCGATAGAGTCCGCGAGCACAGCTAACTCCTGGCTTATTGTTTTCAACCCCCCTGCACTCTTTTGCTACTCAGGTTAAACATGATATATATATAATTAGTTAGTTAGTTATGGATGGCTATGGATTGAAAATACCCCCCACACCCCACCCCTAACGGCTACACCTCCCGAAGAATTTTGTCTGGGCTCTTATCTCACTTTTTTATTTCAAACAATCAACAGAAAATTTCACTGACATAGTTTTATGTAAGGTTTGTAAGGCTGTGGTGTTAATTTTTAAATAGCATGAGCCCAGCGGCAGCAGCAACGCTAGGCTAACACTAACTAGCTAGTAAGATTATAAACCTGGTGCTAAACTAAGTGAGGCCACAAAGTTTGAATAAGAGTAAACATTTACTCACCAAGTCAGTGTATCAGGTAAAGATCCACAGCAATGACAATAATATCTTGAGCTGACGCTTCTCCAGGTTTACTCAACATATTCCATAACAAATGCACCATGATCATGCGGACTGATCAGAGAGGGAGGAGGACAGTAGTGACGTGGCATTTTCAAAACATCTTTCATCCTTCCGCCCTGAGAAGCAAAACTTCCATCTTACTTAGTTTTTCTAAGTTAAGACAACTCAAATAAATGGAGTTTATCAGCGTTTTTGCATAAAAAGTACTGGTAACTTATTTAAATCGAGTTCTAATAACAAATTGTTAAAAATTGAGTTCAGCCTATTTAATGTTTTTAATTAAACACAATATTACATTTTACAGTGTGTGTTGTGTTGTGATGTGTTGTATGTAGTGCCGACATGGGACAGTTTTCCAATTTCATTGTTCTATTGTACTATTAATGACTGTGCAACGACAATAAAGAGTTATCTATCAAATTCCTATGATTCACCATCCGTGTCTTTATGGACCTTGTTTGTACATGGTGCACAGGCCTGTTGGAACAAAAAGGGGCGATCCCTAAACTGGTCCCACATGAAATTGGCACACTGAAGCATTAAAAGCTGCATACACTCTAACTCAGAGGCCAAGTCCCACAACTGGAAAACAGCCCCACACCATAATCCCCCCTCCACCAAACTTTGCAGTTAGCAGAAGGCAGTCAGACAAGTACTGTCTCCTGGCAACTGCCAGACCCAGACTCGTCTATCACATCGCCAGGCAGAGAAGCATGATTCTGTCACGGTTCACGCTGGCAAACCGTGGGGATGTGGGAAGGAGGACCCACATCCCCATAACACCACTGGACCCCTCTGGAGTCCAGTGGTGTTATGCTTTACACCACTGCATTTGATGCTTTGTAGGGCACTTGGTAATGTGAAGCGTGGATGCAGTTGCTCAGCCATAGAAACCCATTTAATGAAGCACTCTAGGTTAGCTCAAGAACAATACGTAAAGGCCACGTGATGTTTGGAGGTCTGTAGCATTTGACTCTGCAGAAAGTTGGAGACCTCTTACAAAATGGTGAACCAAACTGTTGCTCCAGCTGCTTCTTTTCTAGCCTTCCACTTTCCTTCAGTTTTGGGGGAATTGGCAAAAACTTATGATGCAAGTACATTCTATAACATATTCTATATCATATATAAGTATATAGTATATAAGTATATATCAGTATAACGATACATTTTCAGGTTACTTAAATCTTAAAAATCACCATTTGGTTTTATAAAAACATTAATAACATTATTAAGTAGGGGTGGGTTTTAATAATCGATTCATCGATTAAAATCAATTCTGGCTTGGATAACTTGAAATCGATTCATTAAAATCCTGAATAGATTTTTTTATATACATGTATTTTGCCCAAAATTCCAGAATCTCAGGTTAAACCTCACAAAATTTTGACAACCACCAAACCTTTAAAACCGTAAATGAGAGCAGGAACACGGCTTCTGCACAAAGACGTAAAGACAAAGCGCCGACCCGCCGACGGATCAGAATCAGTGAGGTGTCGCCTTTCTAACTCGACGGCATGGATGGGGCTGAAAGCCGACAGCTCGCTGATTCCGATGTTTCGGCGGTCCGCGCTTTGTGTTTACGCCCTTTTTGCGCTGATTCTAAAGCTATTTGTTTTATCTCTCTCCAAACAATATTGACCGAACCAGCAGCAAAAGAAGATCCAAACTAAGCTTCACGTAAACATCGTCATGACTTCCCTCTGACTTTTGCTGTTTTGCTTCCACCACAATAAAATCACACTTCATACACAGCTCTCTCTCTCTCTCTCTTTTTCTCAGTGTACTTCAAGAACAGTTTCCCGTCTAAAAATCTGTTTTTGGCTTTATTCGCTTGCTTGTTACGCACAAGACTACCGTAGTTTACAGGCTGTCGGCCGATGTTTTTTTTTCCTTTTGCTTACTTCCGAATAGAAAGCCTCATTTCTGCTGTTCAACAGGCTTCTGAACAAATTTACACTTTTTAAAATTGTGCAAAATGCAAAACGCTCAGCTGTGTCTCTAATAAAACCGCTGTAACTTCAGAGGTGATTTCATAAGTTGCTTAATGGTTTTCTTTCGTTTTTGATCTACTGCAGAATATTTTTATAAAATCCCAGGCCAGGAAAATCACCTTCATGTTTTATCTTCAGCTACTTTGACACAAAAACATCTGCTGTGATGCTCACACCTTTGATAAAGTCTGGAAAGTTCAGCTTCCTTTTTATAGATACAAAAATATGTAAATGTACTGATATGAATTATAATATTTCTGACTGTCTGAGGCAAAATTTCCCAGAGTCGAATTGAATCGAATCATGGATCGAATCGATTCAGGACCTTGTGAATCGGAATCGAATTGATTCTAGAAATCAGTGACGATACCCAGCCCTATTATTAAGTGCATCATCTTATAAATCTCTGCAGTGATACCTACTAATAGCACAATATTGTATTTTCTGTGTTTTTCTCTGTATGCAGTAGGGTGTTTATCCTGCCTAATTGAAGGCTTTTTGACAAAACCTGATGTGCAAAAAGAAAAGCACCAAGTGAAATCGAATACTATTGACCCGTGTTGCCTTTGTTGTGCTGCCTTTCATCAGGTTTTTGTAGTGACCCTTGGCTCTGTTCTCCTTAGGTTGAGGAAATATTTGGCCAACAGGATCTGTTTTCTCCGGAGCCATACCTACTTACAAGCACCCAAACATTGAAACAGCAGGATGTTATCCTAGATTTGGAATGGGACTGATTTAACTAAATGTTTGCCCAGCTACAAATGATGTTGGGTGGTGCCAAGTGGCACTCAGACAGATGATACCCCTGGGCTGGAACAATGAAAGTGGTGAGGAATGAGAGGATCTGCTCAATTCATGGAAGAATGGATGAGGGGGATGGCCATGAAGAGCAATACAGAGATCAGTGAAGCTTCTCACAGGCTGGACGTTTTCTGGCTAGCCCCATACATGCTCTCATGAGGCAGCCTTCAGACTGTCTTCCAAAAAGCCTCAAACTCATCACTGAGCAATCCCACTGTGACAAGGACAACGTGGTTCAGTCACCTGTGCTAAACATAGCCAGAATCATGCCAAAGTGGCAATCTAGAACTGTTAGTTCCACTGTTGACCGCCATAACTTCTTCAGTACAACCACAGATTAATTTGAAATTTAACTTCATAAAAACCTGATCCCCTAATCCTCACAATATTTAACAAGCTGTCTTTCCCTGTAAAGATTACAATACTTGAAATGTCATTTATTCCACAAAAATAAAGACTCACTTAGCTCTTACATTTCATTAAACACAATCAAACCTTTAAATTTTGTAGAATGTGCAGCAGGTTTGTTTGGTTAAGGCTATTAACGAGTGAAGAGAGTGTGTTGAGAAGATGGAAGTAGGAGTACTTTGATGAGCTGATGAATAAAGAAATTGAGATCGAAGACGATGCCTGGAAAATGGTTAGTGAATTAGGAAGTGCAGAAGACTAGTAAGGAGGACATGAGGGCAGCTATGATAGTGTGACAGGTGTGACCTTAGTCTGGGAACCGCCCCTGGTGGGCGGAGCTGGTCTTTGCTCCTTTCATAAGCTCAGGTGTGGGCAATTAGGTATACCTCAGGAAACCTGAAGCTGCCAGTGCTTGGTCCAAGTTGGGCAAGTTGGTGTTTTTAATTTGTTTCCATGAAAGCTTGATGCGGGTCCCCTTAAACTCTGTCAGAATGGTAGGTTACACAACAATGTACCACTTGAGCTCTGGTTGTTGTGGCCGAGGTTTACAGTTATTTGCACCCTTGTAGGTGGGAAACATTGCATTCCCGTGAGAACAGTGTAGTGGACTTCACCGCCACTGACCCACATTTATTAGGGTGTGACGCCAACTTGTGGACAGGTAACAAACAATACAGTTGAGGAATATTCCTGTGTTTTACTGTCCAGCGTAAGTCATCTCCTGCCTTTTATTTACAGAGTACCGAGCTGCTGCTTTGCCAAGTGGATTTCTGGCTGCGGGCGAAGGACCCGACACATCAGTGTGTTTTAATTTGTTTCATACTGGTGTAATTTGACAGACTGTGACTGCTGCGGCTGTCGATTTTATTTGTTTCTCGTTTTATTTTTCTGTATCAGTAAAAATAAAACGAGATTGATCACAGAGATTGATTCTTTTAGTATTTTAACCCTTTTTTTTTATATCTATATATTGTCGCAGACGGTGAAGGCGCTGCAGGGAAAACAAATCTTTTTTTTGTCTCACCGCTTTTGCATGCACAGCGGTGGACCTGAGTGAAGACGGCACTGAAGATTTGCCTTTCTCTATAGAGTTTTGCCCATTTGGGGTCATGTGTGAGTTGCCGTCCCTTTTTAACCTGTGTGCTATGTCGATTTGTTCTTAAACGGTTCCCCGCAGTGCTTGTCCTGTCTCACGGGCAATCATACAGTTTTATTGGTTTTAATAAGGTAAATTGTTTTTAGGTGCCGCTGTTACACTGTTACTTTTATTTTGTATTAAAAATTAAACTCTTTTTAACTGACTGTGCGCCTACGGCTCTGTCCTATTCTAAATAGGTACCTACCACGGGTCACAATAGGATGAAGAGTGGAAAGACATTTGGTCTACATGACATACCTGTGGAGATATGTCTAAGGCCATCTGCCACAGCATGAAAGCTGTTTTCTTTGCTCTTTCTTGTTATCACTTGAAGCTGGACTTGTCACAGTCAGCAATGGCAGACCATGGAGTTGAGGAAAGTAGGGCCCAAATGCTAGACTCTTATAGTGAGGGACAGTGGATTTATTTATAGTGAGTGGACAAAAACGACAACGATATACAAATCCAGCACTGTGGCTCCTGTGGCGTTTCCTCTGTGAATCCCACACAGTGCACGTGTCCATAAACAGTGAAAGAGTGACGACTCCAAAACCCGATTCCGCTCCGTGATTTTCCCCTCGCGACGACGCTCCTCGCTCCAGACTCCTGGTGACACAAAACACACACAGCTCAGCAGGAAACCCACAGTAGCAATGTCGTTCACATAAACACTCATCAACGGAGGTACTTTACAGGTTTGACATAGTATAATCCCGCGCTGACTAGAGGTCTGCCACCTTCTTCAAATGGACGCCCACGATGAGGCCATCAGCTGCAGATGGTGAAGGCTAACGAGCGGCAGGTGCGGCAGCCACCAGTGCGGGAACACTTCCGGGTCGCAGTCCGCTCAGCGACCCAAAACCATTCGGGAGCACAC